>NC_135745.1:45360000-45512500 GCF_041903045.1 Epinephelus lanceolatus | reverse complement strand
TGATGATGATGATGGTTGTTATGATGATGATGATGGTGATGATGATGATGATGATGGTTGTTATGATGATGGTGATGATGATGATGGTGATGATGATGGTGGTGATGGTGATGATTTCTTTTTTAAATCTCTGCTCATAAACTGAAGCTGAAATCTGATTGGTTTAAAGTCTCTGTCATCAGCTGACCTTCTGTATGTGTATGTGTTTGACCTTTGACCTCTCAGGTCATTGAGACTCTGAGCGCTGCGGACCATGATGAACCAGAGAACGGACATCACTTCCTGTTTTCTCTTACCATAGAGACCACCAGGAATCTCAACTTCACCCTGAGAGACAATAGAGGTCTTGTCCTCCTTTAAAACAGTTCCACCTTAAAAACAGGTCCATGTTAAAACAGGTCCACCATAAAGCAGGTCCACCTTAGAAGCCATTGCACCTTAAAAACAGATCCACCTTAACACAGTGCCAAAGTAATATCAGGTCCACCTTTAAACAGTACCAAAGTAATATCAGGTCAACCTTAAAACAGTACCAAAGTAAGATCAGGTCCACCTTAAAACAGTGCCAAAGTAAAATCAGGTCCATCTTTAAACAGTGCCAAAGTAAGATCAGGTCCACCTTAAAACAGTGCCAAAGTAATATCAGGTCAACCTTAAAACAGTACCAAAGTAAGATCAGGTCCACCTTAAAACAGTGCCAAAGTAAAATCAGGTCCACCTTAAAACAGTACCAAAGTAATATCAGATCCACCTTAAAACAGTGCCAAAGTAAGATCAGGTAAACCTTAAAACAGTGCCAAAGTAATATCAGGTCCCCCTTAAAACAGTGCCAAAGTAAAATCAGGTCCACCTTAAAACAGTGCCAAAATAATATCAGGTCAACCTTAAAACAGTGCCAAAGTAATATCAGGTCCACCTTAAAACAGTGCCAAAGTAAGATCAGATCCACCTTAAAACAGTGCCAAAGTAATATCAGGTCCACCTTAAAACAGTGCCAAAGTAATATCAGGTCCACCTTAAAACAGTGCCAGAGTAAAATCAGGTCCATCTTTAAACAGTGCAAAAGTAAGATCAGGTCCACCTTAAAACAGTGCCAAAGTAAAATCAGGTCCATCTTTAAACAGTGCCAAAGTAAGATCAGGTCCACCTTAAAACAGTGCCAGAGTAAAATCAGGTCCACCTTAAAACAGTGCAAAAGTAAGATCAGGTCCACCTTAAAACAGTGCCAAAGTAATATCAGATCCACCTTAAAACAGTGCCAAAGTAAAATCAGGTCCACCTTAAAACAGTGCCAAAGTAATATCAGATCCACCTTAAAACAGTGCCAAAGTAATATCAGATCCACCTTAAAACAGTGCCAAAGTAAGATCAGGTAAACCTTAAAACAGTGCCAAAGTAATATCAGGTCCACCTTAAAACAGTGCCAAAGTAAAATCAGGTCCCCCTTAAAACAGTGCCAAAGTAATATCAGGTCCCCCTTAAAACAGTGCCAAAGTAAAATCAGGTCCACCTTAAAACAGTGCCAAAATAATATCAGGTCAACCTTAAAACAGTGCCAAAGTAATATCAGGTCCACCTTAAAACAGCGCCAAAGTAATATCAGGTCAACCTTAAAACAGTGCCAAAGTAAGATCAGGTCCACCTTAAAACAGTGCCAAAGTAATATCAGGTCCACCTTAAAACAGTACCAAAGTAATATCAGGTCCACCTTAAAACAGCGCCAAAGTAATATCAGGTCCACCTTAAAACAGTGCCAAAGTAAGATCAGGTGCACCTTAAAATGAAATCCACCTTAAAACAGGTCTAATGTTGAAACAGGTCTACCTTAAAACAGTGCCAAAGTAAGATCAGGTGCACCTTAAAATGAAATCCACCTTAAAACAGGTCTAATGTTGAAACAGGTCTACCTTAAAACAGTGCCAAAGTAATATCAGGTCCATCTTTAAACAGTGCCAAAGTAAAATCAGGTCCACCTTAAAACAGTTCCAAGGTAAAATCAGGTCCACCTTAAAACAGTGCCAAAGTAAGATCAGGTCCACCTTAAAATGAAATCCACCTTAAAACAGGTCCAATGTTGAAACAGGTCCACCTTAAAACTGTTCCAAGGTAAAATCAGGTCCAACGCAAGAACAGGTCCAACTTAAAACCAGATCCACCTTAAAACAGATCATACACAAAATCAGGTCTACCTTAAGAACAGGTCCACCTTAGAAACATGTACACCTTAAAACCAGATCCACCTTAAAACAGTTCCAATGTAAAATCAGGTCCATCCTAAAACAGGTCCTACTCAAAAACAGGCCCACCCTAAATACAGTTCCACCTTAAACCAGATCCACCTTAAAACAGTTCCACCTTGTCTCATCCTGTCTGTCCCGTCTGATCCTCTCTCAACCTGTGTCATCTTGTCTCATCTTGTACATCCTATCTCAACGTCTCCATCCTATCTCAACCTGTGTCATCTTGTCTTGTTCTGTCTGTCCTGTCTCTCCTGTCTCAACCTGTTTGTCCTGTCTCATCCTGTCTGTCCATCCTCTCTCATCCTGTCTCATCCTGTCTGTCTCATCCTGTCTGTCCATCCTCTCTCATCCTGTCTCATCCTGTCTGTCTCATCCTGTCTGTCCTGTCTCATCTCATCTCATCTCATCATGTCTGTCCTTTCTCATCCTCTCTCATCCTGTCTCATCCTGTCTGTCTCATCCTGTCTGTCCTGTCTCATCTCATCTCATCTCATCATGTCTATCCTTTCTCAACCTGTCTCATCCTGTCTGTCCTGTCTCATCCTGTCTTTCCGGCCTCATCCTCTACACCCTGTCTCAACCTGTCTGTCTTGTCTCATCCTGTCTCAACCTGTTTGTCCTGTCTCACCCTGTCTGTCCATCCTCTCTCATCATCCTGTCTGCCTCATCCTGTCTTTCCTGTCTCATCTCATCTAATCCTGTCTGTCCTTTCTCATCCTGTCTCATCCTGTCTCATCCTGTCTCAATCTGTCCGTCCTGTTCATCCTGTCTCATCCTGTCTGTCCTGTCTCATCCTGTCTCATCCTGTCTCAACCTGTCCATCCTGTTCATCCTGTCTCATCCTGTCTGCCCTGTCTCATCTGGTCTTGTTCTGTCTGTCCTGTCTTATCCTGTCTCATCCTGTCTGTCCTGTCTCATCTGGTCTTGTTCTGTCTGTCCTGTCTCATCCTGTCTCATCCTGTCTGTCCTGTCTCATACTGTCTGCCCTTTCCATCCTGTCTCATCTTGTCTTGTCCTGTCTGTCCTGTCTCATCCTGTCTCATCTTGTCTCAACCTGTCTTCCCTGTCTCATCCTGTCTGTCCTGTCTCATCCTGTCCGTACTGTCTCATCCTGTCCGTACTGTCTCATCCTGTATCATCCTTCTGTCTTCAGACAACACAGCGTCTGTCCTGACTCAGCTTGGTGTCCTGCAGCGGGATCAGTTGGTCCACTTGCTGCCAGTGGTGATCTCAGATGGCGGGAATCCACCTCTCAGCAGCACCAACACGTTGTCCATCACAGTCTGTGACTGTGACGCCAACGGAAACCGCCGCTCCTGCAGCCAGGGGGCCTCACTGCTGCTGGTGGTCGGTCTCAGCACTGCCGCCATCGCCGCAGTCCTCACCTGTGTCCTCACACTGCTGGGTAAGCCCTAGAGGTGATGTCATCAGGTCAGAGACCACACCCCCTTTAACCTTGATCTGATGATACACTCTGAACACCTGCTGCCTGATTGGTTCCTGAGTCTTTCAGGGGTGGTGCCAGGTGATGCTTGGACCGGGTGGGGGGGTTAACACGGAGAAATAACACTGAGATGGGCAGGTAAAGGTGGTGCAATTCTCATAAGGCAGAAGGTACCATTTTTCCCTGAAGAAGTTAAATCAGACAAAAATGGTAGATTTATTTTTGTTAGAGGCGTTCTCGACCAAGTTGAAATCATTTTACTAAACTGCTATTGCCCCAACCATGATGACCCTAAATTTATTAATGATCTCACATTGATGGTCACACAATTCACACACAAAAAAAGATCCTCAACTACTAATTAGTCCTCATCCAATATGTCTGTTGCACTGTTCCATAACACTCAGGAATTGGGCCTACTACTCATCGTAATGACAGGGACTTTTCATTTGACTCCCCTGTGCACAGTACATACACTAGGATTGATATTTTTTCTTCATTTCATCACTTTTTGTTTCCAAGACATCAAAATGTGCATACTTGGCAAGAATATTATCAAATCATTCTGCATTAATTTTCTCAGTCGACTTTGACTGAATTTATAAAAGCCCAATTAGATATTTTTGCTGCTGTGCATCAGGACTCAACAATATGTCCGTTAATAGTGTGGGATACATTAAAAGCCTATATTAGAGGGATTATTATAGCGTTTTCATCCTCTCTCTAAACTAAATCCAAAGATGAATTACAACATATTGAACAAGAAATTAAAAAGTTGGAGAAAATGCATTATCTCTCCAAAGACCCTGCTATACTTTGCCAGCTTGATAATTTAAAATTGAAATGTAACAATATAAATAGGCGTTCTATCGAACTGACCATTTTGAAAACGAAGCAAAAGTTTGTAGAACAAGGCGAATGAGCAGGAAAATTATTAGCACGGCAAATAAAGAAAGAAGTGGAAGATCCGGCCATTTTGCAGATTGAAGGAACTGATGGTTGCACAACAATGGATCCAGTTCAAATCAATGAGACATTTAAAGGATTTTATACTGAACTATATAAATCCAATTGCCATTATAGTGGGGAAGACCTAAATTCTTTCTTGAAAGATATCCCCTAACCGTCTTTAACAATGGAAAATAGGCTATATTTAGATAAAGATTTAACTTCAGAGGAGATTTTGAAGGCTATGCACTCTCTCCAAACTGGTAAAACACTGGGATTGGATGGGATCCCACTAGAATTTTATATACAGTTCTCGCAGCAGTTAATACCATTTTTTATTTCTATGATTTCAGCCTGTCTTGAGAAAAACCTACTTCCTCAGTCCATCTATATAGCAGCTGTTACTTTGCTTAAAAAGAAAGACAATGATCCTCAGTTGTGTGCCTCTTATAGACCAGTCTTACTTTTTAAATGTTGATTATAAGACCATTGCAAAAATTTTAACTTTACGTCTTGAATCAGTGGCCTCTAGTCTCATTCATTCAGACCAAACAGGTTTTGTCCAGGGTCATTTAATGTCCGACAACATACGTAGGTATTTTGATATTCTTTTTCACACTACAGATTGGATCACCTCTATGGTAGCTATTTCTATCAATGCTGAAAAAGCGTTTGATAGATTAAAATGGGAATATTTATTAGTTATTTTATCAAGATTTAATTTTGGCCCTATGTTCATTTCCTGGATTTGTATTATCTATAGCTTCCCTATGGCCATTATCCAGACGAATGCTCAATACTTCTCTCCTTTCAAGCTATCCCGTGGAAAAAGACAAGGATTTCCATTGTCACTGTTATTATTTGCTTTGGCTATTGAGCCTTTGGCTGCAATGATAAGATCACATGACCAAATACGGGGTATTAAAATTGGAAGTGAGAATCATGTCATTTCCCTTTACGTTGACGATATTTTACTTTACTTACGAGATCCCTTACAGTCAATTCCAACACTTTTTACATGACTAGATCAGTTTGGAGGCCTGTCTGGTTACAGAATCAATCAAGTCTAAAACCGAAATCATGCCAAATTTGATTTTGATTCTTTAAAAGGCAAATTTAACCTGAAATGGTCCCCAGACTATATGAAATATTTGGGCAGATACATTCCCAGTAATATAGAGGATGCCTATCAATTTAATCATCTTCCACTTAGGTGATAACATTACAAAAGACTTGAAAAGAATGAACTTACTTCCTATCTCCCTTATTGGTCAAACTAACATCATTAAGATACCTATAACCTCCCATTTACCAAATCTTAAACTTTATTTTCTTCCAGCCCAACTTACTCAGATTAAGCAATGGTTCTTTAACCCAGTAAGTGCATGGACAAGAGTGGCGTCTCATGATATCCATCCTTATGAACTGAAATACTTGCCTTACATAGGTTTAAAAGAGATTAAAAAAATACCCGATAATCACAAACAGTTTACAAATATGGAAGAGCGCCCATAAACTCATTGATTATAATGAACGTCTCTCCTCCCATACCCCCATCTGGAGAAACCCCAACTTTGTACCCTGCAAGGATGATACATTCAGGATATGGCATGATAAGGAAATAAAAGAAATTACAAATCTTTTTGATAATGATATATTTGTTTCTTTTAATCAACTACAATTAAAATATAATCTACCCACTAATGATTTATTTAGATTTTTTCAAATTCGCCATATGATGGAGACATGCCTAGGCACACTTAAAGAACCAAAACTTTCAAAAATAGAATGCATCATTAACAATGATTGGAAAACCCCTTAATGTACGTCTAAAATAGATAAATCTTTGGTACAAAGTTTGTCCATAAACACAGAGGTTACTAGAGGTAAATGGGAAAAAGATCTGGAGATAGATATAACTAAACAGGACTGTCTTTCTTTTGTTCTAAAGTTAATAGCTGCTCCTATGAGTGTACATTTGTATGACTAATTCTCTATGAAACACTTGTTTGTGTGTATGAACCTACTGCAAATGCTCAATAAAAAACAAATATACATATATATATATATATATATATATATATTACTCCGAGGTTTCTTACGGTAGTGCTAGAGGCCAGAGCAATGCCATCTAGAGAAACTATGTCATCAGATAAAGAGTCTCTGAGTTGTTTGGGGCCAAGAACAATAACTTCAGTTTTGTCTGAATTTAACATCAGGAAATTGGTGCTCATCCAGGTTTTTATGTCTTTAAGGCAGTTATGGAGTTTAGTTAATTGATTACTTTCTTCTGGCTTCATCGATAAATACAACTGAGTATCATCCGCATAACAATGGAAATTTATAGAGTGATTTCTAATGATGTTACCTAAAGGAAGCATATATAGAGTAAATAGGATTGGTCCGAGCACAGAACTTTGCGGAACTCCAAAACAAACTTTGGTACGTAAGGATGATTCATTATGAACGTCAACAAATTGAAAACGATCAGATAAATAAGATTTAAACCAGCTTAGTGCAGAACCTTTTAGGCCAATTAAGTGATCCAGTCTCTGCAGTAGAATTTGATGGTCAATTGTGTCAAACGCCGCACTAAGATCTAATAAAACAAGTACAGAGACAAGTCCTTTGTCTGAAGCAATCAGAAGGTCATTTGTAATTTTAACTAGTGCTGTCTCAGTGCTATGATGCACTCTAAATCCTGACTGAAATTCCTCAAATAAATTATTATCATCGGGGCGTCGGTGGCTTAGTGGTAGAGCAGACGCCCCATGTACAAGGCTGTTGCCGCAGCGGCCCGGGTTCGACTCCAGCCTGTGGCCCTTTGCTGCATGTCCATCCCTCTCTCCCCCCTTCACACTTAAGCTGTCCTATCAATTAAAGGCTAAAACGCCCAAAAAAATATCTTTAAAAAATAAATTATTATCATGGAGAAAATCACACAGCTGGTCTGCGACTACTTTCTCAAGGATCTTTGACATAAAGGGAAGATTAGATATTGGTCTATAGTTGGCTAACACCTCTGGATCCAGGGTGGGCTTTTTTAGTAGAGGTTTAATTACAGCTACCTTAAAAGACTGTGGTACATAGCCTGTTAATAAGGATATATTGATCATATCTAATATATGAGTGTTAACTAAAGGAAAGACCTCCTTAAGTAGCCTAGTTGGGATGGGGTCTAAGAGACACGTTGATGATTTAGATGAAGAAATCACTGCGGTCAATTCTTGAAGAGAAATTGGGGAGAAGCAATCTAAATATATATTAGGTCTTACAGCTGTGTTTGAGGTTAGATAGGTACTATCTGAGAGCAGGAGGTCATGAATTTTGCCTCTAATAGTTAGAATTTTGTCATTAAAAAAGCTCATAAAATCATTACTGCTAAGGGCTAAAGGAATACAAGGCTCAATAGAGCTTTGACTCTCAGTCAGCCTGGCTACAGTGCTGAAAAGAAACCTGGGGTTGTTCTTGTTTTCTTCTATTAATGCTGAGTAATAGTTTGCTCTGGCATTGCGGAGGCCCCTCTTATAAGTTTTGAGACTGTCTGTCCAGATTAAACGAGATTCTTCCAGTTTGGTCAATTGCCAATTCCTTTCAAATTTTCGCGATATTTGTTTTAACTTACGGGTTTGAGAGTTATACCAAGGAGCAAACTTTCTTTGCTTTGTTAACTTCTTTTTAAGAGGAGCTACAGAGTCGAGCGTTGTTCGCAGCGAGCCTACGGCGCTATCAACAAAATGATCAATTTGGGAGAGGTTAAAGTCGGCACGGGAAACCTCTGTTACTGAAGGTATTGGTATTGAATTTAACGACGGAGTAATCTTTTCCTTAAATTTTGCGACAGCACTATCTGATAAACATCTAGTATAGTAACTGTTGCTGAGTGGCGTGTAATCGAGTAAAAAGAAATCAAAAGTAATCAGATAATGATCCGATAGCGAGGGATTCTGTGGAAAGACTTTTAGGTTATCAATTTCAATTCCATACGTCAGAACTAGATCGAGGGTATGGTTAAAACAATGAGTGGGTTCATGTACACCCTGACTGAAGCCAATGGAGTCTAATGATGAGATAAACGCGGTAGCCAGGGAGTCATTATCAACGTCGACATGAATGTTAAAATCGCCTACAATAATAACTTTATCTGATTTAAGAACTAAACTGGATAAAAACTCTGAGAATTCAGATACAAATTCAGAATACGGGCCAGGAGCACGGTACACTATAACAAATAAAAGTGGCTGCGAGGTTTTCCAGGTCGGATGTAAAAGACTAAGAACGAGGCTTTCAAATGAATTATAATCTAGTTTAGGTTTAGGGCTGATTAACAGACTAGAGTTAAAAATGGCTGCAACTCCCCCTCCTCGGCCCAAGTGAGGTAGATCAGAGATGACGTCTGTCTCCCGTCTGTCCACCCGTCTGTCTCCCATCTGTCCTCCTGTCTGTTTTTCTGCCTGTCCACCCGTCTGTCCTCCTGTCTGTTTTTCTGCCTGTCCACCCGTCTGTCCTCCTGTCTGTTTTTCTGCCTGTCCTCCCGTCTGTCCTCCTGTCTGTCTCCCATCTGTCTCCTGTCTGTCTACCCGTCTGTCCTCCTGTCTGTCTCCCATCTGTCCTCCTGTCTGTTTTTCTGCCTGTCCTCCCGTCTGTCTTCCTGTCTGTTTTTCTGCCTGTCCTCCCATCTGTCTACCCGTCTGTCCTCCTGTCTGTCTCCCATCTGTCTCCCATCTGTCCACCTGTCTGTCCTCCTGTCTGTCTCCCATCTGTCTCCCGTCTGTTTTTCTGCCTGTCCCCCGTCTGTCCTCCCGTCTGTCCCCCCATCTGTCCCCCCGTCTGTCCCCCTGTCTGTCCCCCTGTCTGTCCTCCTGTCTGTTTTTCTGCCTGTCCCCCTGTCTGTCCTCCTGTCTGTCCCCCTGTCTGTCTCTTGTATCTTGTATTGAGGAGTCATTTTCTTCCTCCAGTGTTTTTGTGTTGAATTAACTTTATATCTGTTTTTTAATCATTTATTTATTTTGTTTCAGAATGTTGTTTTTCTGTAAACGTGTCTGAATAATCCCATCGGGGGACAGAGATGACACTAAACAGTTCATTCATTCATTCTCTGTAAACAGTCCTAATGGCCCCGCCCACAGCAATGATAGCTCCACCCACTCCCGGCCTGGGTGACTGACTATAGGACTTCCTGTGTCCACAGGTGTTGTCATGGTGATGGTGGCTGTCAGGAACAGGATTGGGGAGCCTCTGATGGCGGACGTTGAGCGAGACATTCGTGAGAACATTGTTTGTTATGACGATGAAGGTGGAGGTGAGGAAGACACCGAGGCTTTTGACATGTTCACCCTGAGACACCTGAACACCAAACCAACCCCCCGAGACCACAACATCCACCAGGCCCACCCTATGGACAGGAACAGGCTGTTCCAGGGGTTCATTAGAGACCGACTGCAGGAAGCAGACCTGGACGTGACAGCGCCGCCCTACGATTCTCTACAGACCTACGCCTTCGAGGGCAGCGGGTCCACCGCCGACTCACTCAGCTCGTTAAACACGTTAAGTTCACTGAACTCGTTAAACTCGTTTGAGTCTGAGCAGAACTACGACTTCCTGAGGGAGTGGGGGCCCAGGTTCAGGAAGCTCGCAGACCTGTACGGACACCACGAGGGGGCGGGGTTTGCCTCATAGCCTCACACTGCACAGGGGGCGTGGTTAAAACTGCACTTCCTGTTTGTCTTTTTGTGCTGTCTGAACTGAGTCTGGATCTGGATCTGGATCTGGATCGCAGTCCAGTCTCAGACCAGCAGCTCTGCTCGTGGAGAGATACCCAGCATGCATTTCTTTGGACTCTGAGGATCCTCCCTGAAGTCAGCCATTTTGTAGTTCTATCAGAGACCGCCATGTTGTGTCCTCGAACTGAAACATGTTTGTCTCTTAATAAAGTTGTTTAGTTTAAAATCGTGTTTTAGAAAGTTTCTGCTTCATGTAACTAACGTCAGATTGCAGCTTTAAATGTTCGTATTTTGTTTTTATTTTACCAATGATTTTTAAAGGGATAGTGCACCCAAAAATGAAAATTCAGCCATTATCTACTCACCCATATGCCGATGGAGGCCCTGGTGAAGTTTTAGAGTCCTCACATTCCTTGCAGAGATCAGCGGGGGGAGCGGCCAGCACACCTAATGGCAGACGGCGCCCCAGACTAACGTCCAAGAACACAAAAATGAATCCACAAAATATCTCCATACTGCTCATCCATAGTGATCCAAGTGTGCTGCAGCCCCGACATAAAAAGTTGTTTGGAAAAACCTCATCTGAACTCTGTTTTTAGCCTCATTGTAGCCTGTAGCTCTGACTGCCTCTCTGGGCACCACGCTCACATGTGCACGCCTGCGCGAGACCAGCGAAAGCATGAGCTTTGCTCACCTGTGTTTACATCACGTGACACGTGCACTGCAGGGGGAGACAACAGTAACCACAGTCGCTAAAAGATAATTTGCACTACGGTCTTTTAGCAAAGGACAGCCCAACATGTCTGAAGACTTTGAAATTGAGGAGGAACAGCATTTCTATGTTGAGCCGTATTTGTTTGGAGATACTTTGTGGATTCAATTTTGTGTTCTTGGACGTTACTCTGGGGCGCCGTCTGCCATTAGGTGTGCTAGCTGCTCCCCCCACCGATTTCCGCAAGGGATGTGAGGACCTGAGCCTCCCTCGGCATATGGGTGAGTAGATAATGGCTGAATTTTCATTTTTGGGTGCACTATCCCTTTAAAGAAAACACATAACATCCAAACCTGCGTGTTTTTTCTGTGACCCCGTTTATCAGACGGGAACTGTAAAAACTGACATTATCACTGGACTCCAATTTTCCACAGTCCTTAAACACATCATGTGGGACAACTAGATCTGATGATCAGTGACGTTTGATCAGTCACGTTTTATTTTACATGTCATTAAAATCTGTCCAGAAATAAAGTGTTTCTACGATGAGTGAATAACTGACTTTTTAACTTTTACCTTTCAAACATCATAAATCTGATTTATCCCCCCAATAAATACAGAACAGTCCCTGACCTGTTTATATGTGTAATATATTCTGTTTCTGATGATGACGATGATGATGATGTCAGGTGACTGTATTCATCAGCATCTGATCTGCTTTCCAAACCTTATGACGTCATGTTCTTCCACAAGGTGTCGCTGCAGTCTGAAGCAGAGGACTTTTATTTTGACAGTGACGTCTGTCCCGGATGTGAGCGGCAGTGTTTCCGGTGTTGTTGTGTGAACTAGCAGGAGGCTTGTGTCTCCGGTCCGTGTCTGGTGTGTGTCTGTCGGTGATGGCGGTGTGTGCGGGACCGTGCGGGTCCCTGCTGGTCGTCTTGTCCCTGCTGGTCTTTGCTGTCCCCCCTCTGACGGCCTGGGACGCGGACCTGGAGCTGCTGGACCTGGTGGAGGAGATCCCGCAGAACTTCTATCAGTTCCTGTCTGTGGAGCAGGTCCGTGCTAACTGCTAACCGTCTCCATGGTTACCGCACATGCTAACACCTGATTGCCACGCACACACAATCACAGAGGCCAGTTAGCATGTGTGGACAAGAAAAGTGCTCCCAGTGAGTTATAATGGTTCAGCTGACCGAAGCTAACCGCTAATGCTAACAGCTAATGCTCACAGCTAGCTAACAGCTGGACTCACAGAGACCATTTCAGACCGGATGTAGTTTTATTTTGTCACAGTGAGAGGTATTCCTGTTTTTTGTCCACCCTCAGAGACAGTAGACCTCTGTAATAAATTCTACTGTCCATCAGAGACAATAGAAACATGACGGAGTGTTTATTGTTTCTAACACAGATCAGAGGACTCAGTCTGTCCTCGTCCATCTTTATTTCCTGTCTCTGTGTCAGGTTTTTATTAACATATTTATTTTTCTTAAAATCTACTTTAACCCTGATTTTATTATTTGTTGTAGTTGTTGTGTGAGGACAGAAAAGATTTAACTATACAGACAACAGATGAGTTTTCACTGTCTGTCTCTCTGTCTGTCTCTCTGTCTCTGTCTGTCTCTCTGTCAGGATGCATCCTCAGCAGAGATAAAGAAGGCGTATCGTCGTCTGTCTCTGTCTCTTCATCCCGACAAGAACAAAGACGAAAACGCTGAAACTCAGTTCAGACAGGTGAGAACAATAAACAATAACAAGTGAACAACAAACAGTACACAGTAAACAACACAAAGTAAATAACAATCAGTAAACAGAGGGGTATTCCAGAAAGCGGGTTATGTGAAAACTCAGAGTAAGTTAACCCTGAGATGAGGGAAACTCTGAGTTATCCGTTCCAGAAAGAGAGGTAACTGAAACTCTGAGTCAGTCACCATGGTAACAGACTCTGTGAACATAACCTGCTCGCTGACAGGTTTTCTTCAATAAACCCTGAGTGTTTCTCTGTCTCCTCCCTCTTACACACTGTTTCATTTCCTCATTCATTCAGTCTGTGTCAAAGCTTGTATGGAAGCGCATTCATTAGTGGAGATTTACCGTCTGTCACAGTCTAAATCCTGCTGGATATTAGTTTGTTACTCAGGACTGTCTGAAGTTACTGAATTTATACACATCAGTCATTTCTTTGGACATCAGCTTTTGTCTTTACATTCAAATATTACACAGCGAGAATTCACCCTCAGCTCAGAATCAAACCTCTGTCCTTTTTATATTTATTATTTTTATAACACTGTGCACAAGGATCAGACTGTCAGTCTGTCAGAGCAGCTCCCAAATGTTTATTGCACATAATGTGTAGGTCTAATTATTTACATTTTAAAAATGGGTATGAAGCTTTAGACACGTAGTATCAATGACTAATGATCTCTGTCACTGATGTCACTGGTCGCACTGATGGAACATAATTCCTATAGCCTAATATTGGGGATTATATGTTCATATTTCTGAGTGAGCAGTGGTGCAGCATTTCACTGTCTTTAAATTTAATACATTTGTAGCTGAAATAAAGTCACTGAATGCTGTTGAGTCAAGATACAAATAGATGTGCAACATTTTCAAATCTACTGTATTTTAACCTCAACGTCTTTTCAAGTGCAAATCACCAAACATATTATTACTGGGTCAGACTGTGAGTTTACAGTCATGTCTTTATGTCTTTGATCTATAGCCTAGCCTATATGTTTTAAATCTTCCTCCTGTGTTTCTCCCCATCAGATTAAATCTCAACAAATATATTATTGTATATTATTAATATAATGTAATGTATCTACAGCCTGACACACAGTCAGATTCCACCACTTTATCTTCATTAAGGAAATGTAAGTCTGATAAATGATGAGTAAACTTTTTTATTAACTTTATGGTTAACTTATTGACACTTTCCTCGCTCTGACTCAGGCTCTTCTTTTAAAGATAAACGTGCACCGTCTGCTACACATGCATTAATATCTCTACATCCACTGGATTAAAATGGAGGCACTGTCTTTTATTTACCTGTTGCCATGGTGAATCGTGGAGTTGATGATGGCTTTTTATTGTCGGCTTAACTCAGAGTGAACATACTCAGAGCTGACTGAACTAACTCAGATCAGCTGTTCTGGAACCGGTAACTCAGAGTTTCCCATCTCAGAGTAAATCAACTCAGAGTTCAGGGTTAGACTCAGAGTTTGTTGAACCTCCTACCTGGAATACCCCTCAGCTTGCAGTAAACAACACACAGTAAACAACACGTAGTAAACAACACAGTAAACAACAGGCACTAAACAACACACGGTAAACAACACACAGTAAACAGCATGTAGTAAACAACAGACACTAAACAACACATGGTAAACAATAACCAGTAAACAACAACCAGTAAACAACAAACAACACACAGTAAACAACAGTCAGTAAACAACACGAAGTAAACAACAACCAGTAAACAACACACAGTAAACAACAGGCACTAAACAACACATGGTAAACAACAACCAGTAAACAACAAACAACACACAGTAAACAACAGTCAGTAAACAACATGAAGTAAACAACAACCAATAAATAACACACAGTAAACAACAGGCACTAAACGACACACAGTAAACAACAACCAGTAAACAACAAACAACAACCAGTAAACAACACACAGTAAACAACAGGCACTAAACAACACACGGTAAACAACAACCAGTAAACAACAAACAGCATACAGTAAACAACACACAGTAAACACCACACTGTAAACATCAACCAGTAAACAACACACAGTAAACAACAAACAACACACAGTAAACAACACGAAGTAAACAACACTAAGGAAACAACACACAGTAAACAACCCATAGTAAATAACACACAGTAAACAACATGCAGTACACAACATGTAGTAAACAACACATAGTAAACCACACACAGTAAACAACAAACAGTAAACAACATGCAGTACACAACATGTAGTAAACAACAAACCGTAAACAACACGCAGTAAACAACACACAGTTAACAACACAGTAAACAACACACAGTTAACACACAGTAAACAACAATCAGTAAATAACTTGCAGTAAACAACAACAGACGATGAACAACAAACAGTAAAAACACACAGTAAACACACTTTAAACAACACACAGTAAACCACACACAATAAACAACAATCAGTAAACATCACACAGTAAACCACACACAATAAACAACAAACAGTAAACAACACGCAGTAAACAGCTCAGGTGTGACCTGAGTGTGTCACAGTCTGCTCCTGTCAGTCAGTAATCAATAATCTGATCAGCAGTTGATCTGTCTGTCCTCAGCTGGTGTCCATTTATGAAGTCCTGAAGGACGAGGAGAGACGACGCAGGTGAGTCTCACCTGTGTGTCTCTGACAAATCAGAGGACAGGGTCACACGTGCCTGTAAGTGACAGGTGTGTGTGTGTGTGTTTGTGTGTGTGTGTGTGTGTGTGTGTGCGCGCGCGTGCGTGCGTGCAGCTATGATGACATCCTGGTGAATGGACTTCCTGATTGGCGGCAGCCGGTCTTCTACTACAGACGAGTGAGGAAGATGAGTAATGCTGAGCTAGCCTTCCTCCTCTTCCTCATCCTCACTGTGGGACACTACGCTGTCATCTGGTCCATCTACCTGGAGAAACAGCTGGTGAGACAGCCAATCAGAACACAGCAGGCACTCATTCAGCCAATCCCAGCAAGCCTGGTCATGTGATGTGATGATGACTTCTCCCCCTGTCTCCAGGATGAGCTGCTGAGTAAGAAGAAGAAAGAGAAGAAGAAGAAGCTGAGCTCCAGACCTGCAGAGGAGCTCAGGTGTATTGGCCAGGACCGCACCGACAGGTACACCTGTGACATCACTGCACTTCCTGTTTGTTGGTTTATTTGTCTTTGTTGTTGTTTATGTGTTTGTTGTTTCAGAGCTGATGACCGGCCTCACTGGCAGGACATCCTCCCTCTGAAGCTGAGCATCTGGCTTTACCTGTCCATCAAGAACCTGCCGCAAACTGTCCAGGTATGCTACCTGTCTTTCTCGCTACCTATCCGTCTCTTTACCTCTCCATGAAGAACCTGCTGCAGACCGTCCAGATACGCTATCTGTCCGTCTCTCTACCTGTCCGTCTCTCTACCTGTCTGTCTCTCTACCTGTCCATTCAGAACCTGTCACAGAACGTCCAGGTATGCTATAGGGCTGTCAATCTTCCCCCAAAATCAGATTCGAATTTTTAATGTTTTTTATGTTAAAAATTTGAATACTATTCGAATTTTTCATTGGTATAGGCTATAGCCTAACCCTACCACCGCACTTTTATATTTTTTGTGTTATAATGACGTTATTTTAATATTTAGCATCACAGCGTCTCCGGAGATGCTCATTTTTGAGCGTGTCTGTACCGACACAGCTGCATAGCCGGAGACGTGTTGCTCCTCCTCACTTCAAGTCGCTGTCATTAACTTTTAACCTGCAAAGGCGGCAGTGCTGCAACATTGTAGGAATTTATGAAAGCCCTTATGAACATTTCAACAGTTACAGATTAAAACAATATTTATTTGCAATTACTCTATTGAATGACCCCGGAGCATGACCAACCGCTCTGTGTCACTTCGGATCAAAGAGATGCGCCCTGTCACTGTCAGTGCAGGGCTGACAGGTCACCCTCCGCTGAGAAGAGAGAGAGGAGATGGATTGTAGGTCTGTTTGTAAATGGGGCTTCTCTGACAGTCATGTATTTAGAGCGCCTTTTTTTTTTTTTTTTTTTTTCACAGTCGCCTTGATATCCAGCAAATCGCCTGGCAACCCTCCAATCGCCAATATGCAATTTGATCGCTGATCATCTCAGGCCTATTTGAGTCGTACCGGAAGTCAAATACTCGAACCTTAGTTTACAACTTCGAATGTGCTTATTTTTACAATAATTCGAATTGTTTTCAAATAGCGAAGTTCGTTCTGACAGCCCTAATATGCTACCTGTCTGTCTCTCTACCTGTCCATCTCCTTACCTGTCAATCAAGAACTTGCCATAGACCGTCCAGGTCTGTCCAGGTGTGTCCAGGTACGCTACCTGTCCATCTCTCTACCCGTCCGTCTCTTTACCTGTCCATCAAGAGCCTGCCGCAGGCCATCCAGGTACGCTACCTGTCTGTCTCTCTACCTGTCCGTCTCCTTTCCTGTCAATCAAGAACTTGCCACAGTCCGTCCAGGTCCATCCAGGTATGCTACCTGTCTGTCTCTTTACCTGTCCGTCTTTTTACCTGTTCATCTCTTTACTTGTCCATCAAGAACCTGTCGCAGACCGTCCAGGTACGCTACCTGTCTCTCTCTTTACATGTTCGTCTCTTTACCTGTCTGTCTCTCTACCTGTCCGTCTCTTTACCTGTCAATCAAGAACTTACCACAGACCATCCAGGTCCATCCAGGTAAGCTACCTGTCTGTCTCTTTACCTGTTCATCTCTTTACTTGTCCATCAAGACCCTGCCGCAGACCATCCAGGTACGCTACCTCTCCATCTCTCTACCTGTCCGCCTTTTTACATGTCCATCAAAAACTTGCCACCGACTGTCCAGGTATACGACCTGTCCGTCTGTCTTCCTGTCTGTCCATTTTCTTGTCCAGGTAGAAGGTGAAGCAGCTCAGTTGTGGTTTTTGTTCTCATTCTTGGTTTAAGCTCTGGTCTCTGGTCTCAGCTGTGGTCTCTGTGTGTTTCAGGAGGTGAAGCAGTACTATGAAGACTACCAACAGATGAAGCAGCAGCAGAGGGAAGAAGCTGAAGCTGAACAGGAAGTTGTGACCAGTAAACCTTATTATTTTTTTATTTTTAAATGAGTAGCTTCCAGGCAGCTGAAGAACAGCACCGAATGGTGTTTGTTTTAACTTCCTGTCCACTGTGTGTTCAGGAGAGAAGAGGCCGAAGGTCAAGAAGCCAAAGGTGGAGTTTCCTGTTTACAAGCTGTCATCAGAGAACCTGACCTGTCAGAGTTACGATCAGACCACGTCCATCGAGGAGATCGAAAATCAAATGGACGACTGGCTGCAGGACCGCAGAGCTGCAAAGAAGAAGGTGTCATGTCATTGATCAGTTATTACTCTGATCAGTTTGTACCTCACTAAGATTAAAGAAACAACTTCTGATGGAGAACAAACTTTTAATGTTTTAACTATAGGTGTGTGTGTGTGACACCTGGATGATGTCACCGTCTCTGTGTTTGTGTCCTCAGGCTGCAGACTGGACGGAGGACGAGCTCAGCCTCCTCAGCAGATTAATGGTTAAATTTCCTGGAGGAACTCCGGGTCGCTGGGAGAAGATCGCTCATGAACTGGGAAGATCAGTGACAGATGTAAGTCTGTTTATATTGGTGTCAGACAAGTTTAGTTTGTAGAGAGGGTCAGAACCAGATGTTCTAACGCCGGAATTCCACTGGATGCGTGTCCGTTGCGGAATGGCTGCACTGGTTATCCGCTGCGTGCTCCACCGTCCGTCAACACCCACAGGCTGCGTTTGCTGTGTGGTGCAGCCCCACCGGACAGCGGGAGTCACGAGGACCCCCGAGATCTCGCAAATTCACGCACAATCACGCGATATAACAAGATGTAGTTTCTATAAACAGAACCACAAAACCAGAGGAGTAGTAGGAAGACATCTCGGTGCACCTCCATGATTAACATCTTCTCGTCCATGGTGTCAACGGGGTGAAATGATACCTAAAAACCTCTGACCTGTTGACTTCAGGCCTGCCTCCGCCCATTATGACAATTTCAAGGTGTAGTGCAGGAATTATGATCCGCTGTGAACACTGTATTTTATTTTGAAAATTAACTGGATGTTTTATTTTGGTTCTTTGCACGACTTACTGCCCCGCACGATCTGCTCTGTGCTGAATTTCTGCGTTCTGCTCCGGCGTCCGGCAAAAATAGAAGTCCTGCGTGTCTGTTGCGGAGGGCTCAGGAGCTGTGACGGAGCCAGAACGCAGCACAGCCGCAGCTGGTGGAAACACATACATTGACTAGAATTGGAACGTATCGGCTCTGCTTTCGTTCTGGAGTGCAGACGCAACCAACACGCATCTGGTGGAATTTAGGGGTTCAGGGGGTAGGGTCCTGGAGGTAGAATTCAGGAAGTATCAATCACTCAATTTTATTTATAAAGCCCAATATCACAAATCACAATTTGCCTCACAGGGCTTTACAGCATACGACATCCCTCTGTCCTTAGGACGCTCACAGCTGATCAGGAAAAACGGTAGAAACCTCAGGAAGAGCAACTGAGGAGGGATCCCTCTTCCAGGACGGACAGATGTGCAATAGATATCGTACAGAACAGATCAGCATGATAAATTAACAGTAATCCGTATGACACAATGAGACAAAGAGAGAGAGAGAGAGAGAGAGAGAGAGATGCAGGACAGACGGTAATGACAGTAGCTTACAACAACATTAATGAAAGTAATAATATTATAGTTATAGTTCTGGTTACTGTGGTACAATATGTTGAAAGTATGTATTAATATCTGGCAGTATACATGTGAAGCAGAGAAGCTATAACAGGAGAAATATGACTATTGTCACACATGTATACTGTCAGATATTAATACATACTTTCAACATATTGTACCACAGTAGCCAGAACTATAACTATAATATTATTACTTTCAATAATGTTGTTGTAAGCTACTGTTATTACCTGCATCTCTCTCTCTCTCTCTCTCTGTCTCATTGTGTCATACGGATTACTGTTAATTTATTATGCTGATCTGTTCTGTACGACATCTATTGCACGTCTGTCTGTCCTGGAAGAGGGATCCCTCCTCAGTTGCTCTTCCTGAGGTTTCTACCGATTTTTTTCCCCGTTAAAGGTTTTTTTGGGGAGTTTTTCCTGATCAGCTGTGAGGGTCCTAAGGACAGAGGGATGTCGTATGCTGTAAAGCCCTGTGAGGCAAATTGTGATTTGTGATATTGGGCTTTATAAAGAAAATTGATTGATTTAAATTGATTGATATGATCTCGTTTCTTAGTTCCTGTTAGTACACGTGCTGCTGCATTCTGAATTAGCTGGAGAGTTTTTAAGGACTTACTAGAGCTACCTGATAATAGAGAGTTACAGTAATCCAGCCTTGAGGTAACAAAAGCGTGGACCAATTTTTCTGCATCTTTTCGGGTCAGGATAGGCCTAATTTTCACAATATTACGCAGATGAAAAAATGCAGTCCATGAGGTTTGTTTTAAATGAGAATTAAAAGACAAATCTTGATCAAATGTTACTCCGAGGTTTCTTACGGTAGTGCTAGAGGCCAGAGCAATGCCATCTAGAGAAACTATGTCATCAGATAAAGAGTCTCTGAGTTGTTTGGGGCCAAGAACAATAACTTCAGTTTTGTCTGAATTTAACATCAGGAAATTGGTGCTCATCCAGGTTTTTATGTCTTTAAGGCAGTTATGGAGTTTAGTTAATTGATTACTTTCTTCTGGCTTCACCGATAAATACAACTGTGTATCATCCGCATAACAATGGAAATTTATAGAGTGATTTCTAATGATGTTACCTAAAGGAAGCATATATAGAATAAATAGGATTGGTCCGAGCACAGAACCTTGCGGAACTCCAAAACAAACTTTGGTACGTAAGGATGATTCATTATGAACGTGAACAAACTGAAAACGATCAGATAAATAAGATTTAAACCAGCTTAGTGCAGAACCTTTTAGGCCAATTAAGTGATCCAGTCTCTGCAGTAGAATTTGATGGTCAATTGTGTCAAACGCCGCACTAAGATCTAATAAAACAAGTACAGAAACAAGTCCTTTGTCTGAAGCAATCAGAAGGTCATTTGTAATTTTAACTAGTGCTGTCTCAGTGCTATGATGCACTCTAAATCCTGACTGAAATTCCTCAAATAAATTATTATCATGGAGAAAATCACACAGGCGGTCTGCGACTAGTAGAGCAGGTTGTCCACTAATCAAAAGCTCGGCAGCTTAATCCAGGTCTCCACCAGTCCACATGTCGAACCATAAATCTTAAGAAACCCCAGGCAGAACACAGGTACTACATGTTCTGCGTTCTGCCTGGATTTTGAAGTAACTGTAATTCTTGCACCCTACAGTATTTTTTCTAGAACAGGTTAGTGATTCTACGTAAGGCGGTTAGCCGACATGTTCCACTCAGCCAAACATTTCATCGTCTTTCTGGACAAACAGAACGAAACACCTGACAGAGAACACGAATGAAATGATAAACGGTTGCTTTAACCATGAGAATTGACTGAAGCTGTTTCCTTCAACAGGTGACGACCAAAGTCAAACAAGTGAAAGACAACGTGAGCCACACATCAGGTACGTTCTACTAGGGATGCTCGATTAATCGAATTTTAATCTAGATTACGATTGGGGCTTTGAACAATTATGAAAACAAAATAATCAACATAAAACGATTATGCGTTGCTTGTCAGTTTACTTTCATTGTCTTGTGTTGCAAATTAAACTCACCCAGAAGCCGCGCACGCGCAATACTGCCCCCTCCCCTCCTCTCCTCTGTTCACTCCACGAGCCAGTCAAGTAGGTGAAATCAAATAATGTGCGGGGCAGGTGATCGCCAAAGATTTCAAAAACAGCGGGCAGAAAATGACAGAGGGAGAGCGAGAGAGGTGTGTGTGTGTGTGTGTGTGTGTGTGTGTGTGTGTGTGTGTGTGTGTGTGCGTGCATGCGTGCGTGCGCATGCGTACGTACGTGTGTGTGTGCGCACGCACAGTACAGAGAGCAGAGGAGAATTGTAAACACGTGACTATGGAGACAGAAATGACATGCCGTCGTGTAAAGAAATCATCACGTGCTCTGCATAGTCGTGATTATGATTTTTTCCATAATCGAGCTGCCCTAGGTTCTGCTGAGTTCTAATGTCAGTATCATATTCTACTGAGGTTCTACTGTCAGTATCAGGTTCTGCTGAGGTTCTACTGTCAGTATCATGTTCTACTGAGGTTCTACTGTCAGTATCAGGTTCTCCTGAGGTTCTACTGTCAGTATCATATTCTACTGAGGTTCTGCTGTCAATATCATGTTCTACTGAGGTTCTACTGTCAGTATCAGGTTCTACTGAGGTTCTAATGTCAGTATCATGTTCTACTGAGGTTCTGCTGTCAATATCAGGTTCTGCTGAGGTTCTACTGTCAGTATCAGGTTCTACCGAGGTTCTAATGTCAGTATCATGTTCTACTGAGGTTCTGCTGTCAATATCAGGTTCTGCTGAGGTTCTACTGTCAGTATCAGGTTCTACTGAGGTTCTAATGTCAGTATCATGTTCTACTGAGGTTCTGCTGTCAATATCAGGTTCTGCTGAGGTTCTACTGTCAGTATCATGTTCTACTGAGGTTCTGCTGTCAGTATCATGTTCTACTGAGGTTCTACTGTCATTATCATGCTCTTCTGAGTTTCTGTCAGTATCAAGTTCTACTGAGGCTCTGCTGTCAGTATCAGGTTCTACTGTGGTTCTACTGTCAGTATCATGTTCTACTGAGGTTCTAATTATCATGCTCTTCTGAGTTTCTGTCAGTATCAAGTTCTACTGAGGCTCTGCTGTCAGTATCAGGTTCTACTGAGGTTCTACTGTCATTATCATGCTCTTCTGAGGTTCTACTGTCAGTATCAAGTTCTCCTGAGGTTCTGCTGTCAGTATCAGGTTCTACTGTGGTTCTACTGTCAGTATCATGACCTACTGAGGTTCTACTGTTAGTATCATGTTCTACTGAGGTTCTACTGTCAGTATCAGGTTCTACTGAGGTTCTGTCAGTACCATGTTCTCCTGAGGTTCTGCTGTCAGTATCATGTTCTACTGAGGCTCTGCTGTCAGTATCATGTTCTACTGAGGCTCTGCTGTCAGCATCAGGTTCTGCTGAGGCTCTGCTGTCAGTATCATGTTCTACTGAGGCTCTGCTGTCAGCATCAGGTTCTGCTGAGGCTCTGCTGTCAGTATCAGGTTCTACTGAGGTTCTGCTGTGAGTATCATGTTCTACTGAGGTTCTGCTGTGAGTATCATGTTCTACTGAGGCTCTGCTGTCAGCATCAGGTTCTGCTGAGGCTCTGCTGTCAGTATCAGGTTCTACTGAGGTTCTGCTGTCAGTATCATGTTCTACTGAGGTTCTGCTGTGAGTATCATGTTCTACTGAGGCTCTGCTGTCAGTATCATGTTCTGCTGTCAGTATCATGTTCTACTGAGGTTCTGCTGTCAGTATCATGTTCTGCTGAAGTTCTGCTGTCACCATCAGGTTCATGCGGCTCTGCTGTCAGTATCAGGTTCTACTGAGGTTCTGCTGTCAGCATCATGTTCTACTGAGGCTCTGCTGTCAGTATCATGACCTACTGAGGCTCTACTGTCAGTATCAGGTTCTACTGAGGCTCTGCTGTCAGTATCATGACCTTCTGAGGCTCTGCTGTCAGTATCAGGTTCTACTGAGGCTCTGCTGTCAGTATCAGGTTCTTCCGAGGTTCTGCTGTCAGTATCATGACCTACTGAGGCTCTGCTGTCAGTATCAGGTTCTTCTGAGGTTCTGCTGTCAGTATCATGGTCTGCTGAGGCTCTGTTGTCAGTATCAGGTTCTACCGAGTCTCTGCTGTCAGTATCATGACCTACTGAGGCTCTGCTGTCAGTTTCAGGTTCTACTGAGGCTCTACTGTCAGTATCAGGTTCTACTGAGGTTCTGCTGTCAATATCAGGTTCTGCTGAGGCTCTGTTGTCAGTATCAGGTTCTACTGAGGTTCTACTGTCAGTATCATGTTCTACTGAGACTCTGCTGTCAGTATCAGGTTTTACTGAGGTTCTTCTGTCAGTATCATGTTCTCCTGAGGCTCTGCTGTCATATCAGATTCTACTGAGGTTCTACTGTCAGTATCATGACCTACTGAGGCTCTGCTGTCAGTATCATGTTCTCCTGAGGCTCTGCTGTCAGTATCATGTTCTCCTGAGGCTCTGCTGTCAGTATCATGTTCTACTGAGGTTCTACTGTCAGTATCATGACCTACTGAGGCTCTGCTGTCAGTATCATGACCTACTGAGGTTCTACTGTCAGCATCAGGTTCTCCTGAGGCTCTGCTGTCAGTAACATGACCTACTGAGGTTCTACTGTAAGTATCAGGTTCTACTGAGGCTCTGCTGTCAGTATCATGTTTTACTGAGGCTCTACTGTCAGTATCAGGTTCTACCGAGTCTCTGCTGTCAGTATCATGACCTACTGAGCTTCTACTGTCAGTATCATGTTGTACTGAGGTTCTACTGTCAGTATCAGGTTCTACTGAGGTTCTGCTGTCAATATCATGTTCTGCTGAGGCTCTGCTGTGAGTATCATGTTCTACTGAGGTTCTACTGTCAGTATCATGTTCTCCTGAGGTTCTGCTGTCAGTATCATGACCTACTGAGGCTCTGCTGTCAGTATCATGTTCTCCTGAGGCTCTGCTGTCAGTATCATGTTCTACTGAGGTTCTACTGTCAGTATCATGACCTACTGAGGCTCTGCTGTCAGTATCATGACCTACTGAGGTTCTACTGTCAGTATCAGGTTCTCCTGAGGCTCTGCTGTCAGTAACATGACCTACTGAGGTTCTACTGTAAGTATCAGGTTCTCCTGAGGCTCTGCTGTCAGTAACATGACCTACTGAGGTTCTACTGTCAGTATCAGGTTCTCCTGAGGCTCTGCTGTCAGTAACATGACCTACTGAGGTTCTACTGTAAGTATCAGGTTCTCCTGAGGCTTTGCTGTCAGTATCATGGTTCACTGAGGCTCTACTGTCAGTATCAGGTCCTACTGATGTTCTACTGTCAGTATCATGACCTACTGAGGCTCTACTGTCAGTATCAGGTTCTACCGAGTCTCTGCTGTCAGTATCATGACCTACTGAGCTTCTACTGTCTGTATCATGTTCTACTGAGGTTCTGTCAGTGTCAGGTTCTACTGAGGCTCTGCTGTCAGTATCATGTTCTACTGAGGTTCTACTGTCAGTATCAGGTTCTACTGAGGCTCTGCTGTCAGTATCATGACGTACTGAGGCTCTACTGTCAGTATGAGGTTCTTCTGAGGTTCTACTGTCAGTATCATGACCTACTGAGGCTCTACCATCAGTATCAGGTTCTACTGAGGCTCTGCTGTCAGTATCATGTTCTACTGAGGCTCTACTGTCAGTATCAGGTTCTCCTGAGGTTCTACTGTCAGTATCAGGTTTTCCTGAGGTTCTACTGTCAGTATCAGGTTCTCCTGAGGTTCTACTGTCATGTCCTCAGATACATCTTCTCGCCATTCCTCCAGTCTCCACATTATGGGTGGCAGGGCATTCAGTGTTGCTGGCCCCATCTCTGGAATGCGCTGCTCTTGTCCGGCGCCAGTGCACTTTCCTGGTTTCTTTTAAATATCAAGTGAAAACGCACCTTTCAAAGTAGCCTTCCCTGTTTTTTAATTGTTAACTCAGTGTTTTGTACTTTTATTTTCAGCTGTTATGTTGTTATCTTGATTGAACACTGTTGATGTTTTATTGTCTTTAATTGTAAAGTGTTTTTGGGTGTCAAGAAAGGCGCTTTTAAATAAAATGTATCATTATTGTTATTATCATTATTACTATTATTATAATTATTATTATTATTATTATTATTATTATTATTATTATGTCTAGGTAACCTTGGCCTGTGTTTCAGGTCTGGTGAAGCTGTCAGACCTAAAGGGCCCTCCTCCTGCGAGGTCACTTCCTGTTGCTGACAAGACGATGACTCAGAGAGGGGGCGGAGCCTGTGAGGAGGAGCAGCAGGAGGAGGAGGAGGAAGCAGCTCCAGCAGTCAGGAGGAGGAACAGGAAGTCAGCAGCAGCAGCAGACGAGATGGAAGTGAAGGTCAGGGGTCGTCGGCAGAGAGATTTTGACCCGATGACAGCAGCAGCGGATGAAGAGGAGGCGGAGCCTCAGGAGAACAGGGAGAAGGCGGACCCCACCATCTGGACTCAGAACCAACAGAAACTGCTGGAACTCGCTCTGCAACAGTTCCCCAGAGGAATGGCAGAGCGCTGGGACCGTATCGCCAAGGTGGTCCCTGGGAAGACCAAGGTGAGGACAGAGACAGGTCACGTGTATAATGATGATTATACACGTTATTTGTTTGCTCTTTTTCTAACAGTGACTCAGCACTTTACAACGTACAACACATGTAACACACAGCGATAAAAAGATTTAAAGCCATGAAACAAACACATTATAAAACACAATATATTGGCTCATACAGGATAACAGTGACACTCTGCACTCGTATCTGCCCGACTACGGCGTCTCAAATGGCAGCAGCGTACAATCGATTTGTCCAACTGTTCACATCATTGTTTCACAGACTAATGTTCATCAGATTATGTAATGACTGAAGAATATACCTGAGGAGTTCTTTTAGAATAAAGAGAGCTGTTGTATTTAGTCTCCTAACTCGTGTTTTCTTACTGTCAGTCAATGACAGCTTTGTTTTTTATTCATGTTTATCCATGTTTGCCAGCGCTCTCTTCATATGTAAAATGTGAGCGGTCATATCAGTCTTAATTTTACATCATGTTATCAAATTCACAACACTTCTTCCTTTTCGCCACAGGGGGGCACAGTTTCACATTCTCTGGGTCACAGCGTACATTTTTGCGTACGCCACATTTATAAATGTGGCCCCTGGTCACATTTATAAATGTGATGTGGCCCCTCACATACAAAATGTGTGTGACCAGGGGCCTCATTTATAAATTAGGCCCCTGGTCACATTTATAAATGTGATGTGGCCCCTCACATACAAAATGTGTGTGACCAGGGGCCTCATTTATAAATGAGGCCCCTGGTCACATTTATAAATGAGGCCCCTGGTCACATTTATAAATGAGGCCCCTGGTCACATTTACCCCACTGATCTGAGCCTGACCACAGTCACACACTGAATATCTGATTGATGGTTGAATGATTATTGATTATCGATCTGTGTGTGTGTGTGTGTGTGTGTGTCTTTCTTCAGGAGGAGTGTATGATTCGTTATAAGATGTTGGCGGAACTCGTTCAGAAGAAGAAACAGGCTAAAAGCTGATTGAAGATTTTGATCTGTGACTCCGCCTCCTCCTGCTGTGACCTCTGACCTCCTGACAGGTGAACAATCAGGTGACCTGTCAGGTAAACTGTCAGCAGTGTTTTATTTTTCTGTCCAGGTGAGCTGTGTCCTGATTGGACTATATCATGGTTAGTTTTGTTTTTATATGTGTGACGCAGCGTCTCACCTGTTCAGGTGTGTTTTTATAACTGAGGTGTCAAAGGAAGCAGAAAACAAGTTTGAGCCCACCTGATGACCTCTGACCTCACAGCTTCATGTGCCTTAGCTCCGTTCAGCATGCTGTCAATCAACCTCCGTTCAACCGATCAATAAAAGTATTTATTACCTGCTGTGGTCTGTTTGTGTCCTCACAGGAAACACTGATGAATACATGATTGTATTGATCTGGTGATTACACACCACCAACATCTTCCATTAAGTTCTGGATGTTAAACTGTGCTTTTATTTTGAAATGTGTGTGTCCAGACATCCTGCTTTTGGACGATGAGCCTGGTCTTTAAAAATGAAATGATGATGTCATGTTAATAACACGCATGATCATAATATGTAAACAATCACCAGCCTTTCATATCATTTCTGGTTCTTTGTGTCTCCATCATCATTTCCTGAAACATCCAGGAAGTGTGGTCTCAGACTCTGCCTCCTCCTCCTCTTGCCGACGCTGACATCATCACTGCAAAACGTTTAGAGACAAAACCGCACAGACACAAACAACAATTTATTTATTTTTTATTTATCCCCAGAACATCATGTCATAAACTCATCCATCCACCATCATGATGTCATATTAACATGAGCTTTATTTTGAAAGAGAAGAGAGGAAACTATGATCAGTGTTAATGTGATTGGCTGAGTGCAATCATGTGACTGCAGGTACGTGAGGCAGGTGTGTTGTACAGTGTATGTTTTTTAACATGTTAAATAATGAAAGCAGTTTAAATAGATGATGTCAGCAGATCAGGGCCTATCAGAGAGCAGGATCACTGAAACCTAGTGATGGTGAAATCGAAGCTTCATGAAGCATTGAACCACTTTGACACACCTGCTTCAAGAATGACACACTGCTTCGAAGCATTTCATACAGTCAGAAGAGTGACATCTGCTGGCTGTGTGTCAGAACTGCATCTAAGTGAAAGACCATTGGGACTGCCTGTAATGAGGCCTCCCTCCCGGTAGTCACGTGATTGTGGGCGTACTGAAGCAGGGATCGAAACACTGCCTCGGAACACTTGCGCTTCAATAGATCGACACTGTGTCGAGCAAACTGGCTCGAGCGTAACATCACTACTGAAACCCTGAGTCAGTTACTATGGCAACATACTCTGTGAAGCTAACCTGCTGAGTCACAGGTTTGCTTCATGTCAGCCTGAGGCTGAGCGTGTAGCAGGAAGTAGAAACATGGCGTGTCCTTCAGTGAATGAAGTGGTGGAGGTTGAGGCCCAGTGTATTCAGAGGCTGTTGTGTAAGGAGAAGGTGATTAGAGCCTGTTTGGATGTCTCCCTGGAGGAGTGTCTATATGAAAGATACTGTTTGACCTCACACTATCATTTATCTAACAATCTGTTCCACCCACATATATCACATATTACACATCCTGGATTTACATTATCATCACAGCACATTTTATGCATTGTCCTTTGATTCTTTTCTTTATAACATCAGAGACACTGAACACATCAGAGAGACAGCGGTTTGTCGGCCCGTAAGAAAAGTGTCTCTGGCTCTGAAAAGACTTTGGACCCTTGTTGTGGTTTTCCCTGGACATAAATCACAATCCATTATTAAAGTAATTACCACGGAGCATCGGTGGCTCAGTGGATGGAGCAGACGCCCCGTGATCAGACGCAGCAGCCGCGGGTTCAAACCCAGCCTGCAGCCTTTGTGTTTGATGTTGAGTTTGTGCCCAGTGTGTTTGGGCTCCATCACATTACAGCTGAATACATTATACATTATATTCAAATATATGAACACTGTTAAGATAGAAACATGTTTCTGTATGTTAGACACATGACCTCATCACATGACATCAATCATGAATCATGTTATCTGCACTCTACTGATGATGTCTGTTGGTGTTCACTGTGAACGCACCTCTCTCAGGCTGAACATACTCAGAGTTGATTGAGCTGATTCTGATCAGCTGTTCTGTTTCTCAGCTCAGAGATCAGGATCAGTCAGCCCAGAGATCAGGATCAGTCAGCTCAGAGATCAGGATCAGTCAGCCCAGAGATCAGGATCAGTCAGCCCAGAGATCAGGATCAGTCAGCTCAGAGATCAGGATCAGTCAGCTCAGAGATCAGGATCAGTCAGCCCAGAGATCAGGATCAGTCAGCTCAGAGATCAGGATCAGTCAGCCCAGAGATCAGGATCAGTCAGCCCAGAGATCAGGATCAGTCAGCTCAGAGATCAGGATCAGAGTTTGTTGAGCCTGATCTCTGAAACGGGGCCCAGATCAGCAGTTTGTCAGATTTAAACGATCAGAAGATTGAGATTCATGAGCGAGATTTTTTAAGTAACACAATCAGGTTGATATCGTCATGATGATATGTTTTGGTAGAGCAGAAAATAAAAATAACACATTTTCATGAAACAGGTAAATTTATAATCAACATGTTGAGGAAAATAAAACAACATCCTGTCAAACACAACAGAGGGGACAAAACAATAGGTTTGTTCGAGGTGAGCCAGGCCTGCACAGATTCGATCACCAGCGAGCGAGCATAATGCATGCTGGTTAGTTTTGTGTCCGACTTCATCGCGACTTGCTCTGACGTATTACAAAAGTGGACGCCGATAATACCACGAGAGCGAGGCGGCCGCAGTTTTTAGATCCAGGCGCTGCAGCTGCTCTCCACCAACTGCGCTGCCTGGCTCTCACCTGATCTAACAGCTGATTGGTTAAGATGTTGACTCAACAAGATGATGTTTTAGATAAACTTTTCATGTTTGCTGAATTTCATAGATTTAAATTTCAGGAGCAGAAGCTGAGCAGCGAGGATGGAAGACTAGGATTTGTCCAGTGGAAGTGGGGTGTAGGGGATTCATAGCAAGATCAGCTGTCTCACTCCTGGGGGAACTCAGAGTGCGGGGACAGAGTTTGAGGAAGACAGTGAAGGAAATGTCAGATGAAGCAGCTAGATCTAGTCAGTGGATTTGGATGAGGAGGAATAATGTCAGTTGGGGGCAGCAGGGGGAACTACTAAACAGGGCACATAACTCCTTGAGATCAGGTGGAGAGATCCACTTCCTCTCAGGAGGAAATCAAGGAAGAGGAAGGGTTTTTTTGTTTTTTGTTTTTTTTTCAATTATAATTTTTATTATTTCCTTCAGACAAACACGAGCACAGTCCAATATGTCCACAGGTGGCATATCACAGAAATTAAAACAAAGAGCTGATGGACAAAAGTCAGAAACTAAAAACGACTGCAGATAGCAGATACAGATGAGCAGCTAGTGTAGCAGAAGTCATAGGGGCTACTTTGATGTTAAAATACAGGTTGCTGCACAAACGGAAACAAAAAAACAACGTAAATAAAAATACAGTGATATACTTAAATGTCCACCTATATGCATACTGTATACCCATGTGTAAATTGCGCATATTACTTAAACATACCTATACAGTATATATGCATGTAAACAAAAATAACTGACCCAGTGAATGCTTGGTCTGAAAGGAAATCATTTTCTCCCGTCCCCCCCATCCCGTCAGTCGAACATTGTGCACTGTGGACCTTGTTTAAAGCTATACACGTCAGTTTTATTTTAGTTCACATTTCTCTGATCTGTTTTAGAAATGGGTCCCAAATCTCTCCATAGATATCCATTTTACCATTTATTTTGTAAATCAATCGTTCATGAGAGGCAGTTTTTGATAGGGCTGTGAACCATTCAGAGTAGGTAGGTCTATTTCTTTCCGCCCAGTGCCTTAGTATAACCCTCTTAGCTGTAGTAAGTGCGACTTTCGGCCATTGTGCTTTCTTCCCATCTATTCTGACATGACCTTTTAAACTGTTCAGCAGGCATAGAGCAGGAGTGAGATCAACCCTGGTGTCCAGACTAGCATTAATCTTTTCCATAACCCTTTGTCAGTAAGTGGCTAGATTAGGACAGCTGAAGACCATGTGGACAAAATCTCCCTGACCTGTTTGACATCGCCAGCAGAGGCTCGAATTATTCAGTCCTGCCCTTTGCATTCTCACAGGTGTCCAATAAAGTCTATTAACTATTTTAAATTGGATAAGTTTAGATCTGGCGTCTCTCATTGGTTTAAGCATCTCCTTCATTAGTTAGTTAGTTAGTTAGTTAGTTTATTCCACTCATCATTTTCATATGTGATACTTATATCCTTTTCCCACACAGCTTTTAGGCCTGTAGTAGTACCACTAAATCTCTCTATGAGATGGTGGTAGATTAGACCTGCCAGATGTGGAAGTTGAAGTTGACTAAACAATTCCAGTTTAGAATTATATATCAGACTGGATATGCAGTCTGGTGCTCGCAGGACTCATTTTAGAAAGACAATCTTTAAGCTGGGGAAATCTCCAAAAGTCCTGTCCTCGCAGGTTATAGAGTGTGATGGAAAATTCTGGTATTTGGTATTGCTATGATGTATGATGTGTGTTGCTCATTTAACCCCTACTGTGACAGCAGTGAGAGACACCAAGGTCACGAGCCAGGGAGGCTCAGACACCAAGATTATGAGCCAGGAAGGACAACAAGTGTCCTTGTTAGTCTGAAGAGATGTTGTGTTTTAGGAATGTCAAGGCGCCACATATTTTGACTGTTGATGTGCATGGGTTATGGGAACTATAAAGATAGCAGGGCGAGAAGACTTGCTAGGCACTCACTGACTGACTGACTGTTCATGCGGTTGTATGTGTGAGTGTCTCCATTCATGAATGCTTATTAAAACTCAAGAAAGACAGCCGACGTGTGAAGACTTTCTTTAAACTGCTCATTAAATAGTAGTTTTGCCACCACAAAATTGGCGACCACGAAGGGACTTCATCTGTGAGTGGATTCTGGAATTCTGGACTGAAGGTGTGAAGACTATGCGCACAGCAAGAGCTGAGGCTCTTACCACCTCAAACTCCCTCACAAAGGAAGGTTGAGAGGAGGGCCTGATGTCTGGAAAACCGGGATTCCCTTCACCGTTGGGGTCCAACGAACTTGGTGGCTGTCAACACCTCGCTGTCTGTTCTGGTGAGTTTTGAGGACTGCGCAGGAAAAGTCTTTTCCACCTACTGAGATAGGTCGGCAGACGTGCCAGGCACCGTTTCTGGGAAGCGGAGTGCAGGAAAAGTGGTGAGCTCGGTTTAGGTCAGGGATCTAAAGTAGTGTAGGTTAGGAACCTAACACGACACCTGATTATTTCAGCTGTTAAAAGCTGAAGAAAAGGTGGTGAGAAGCTGTCTGGGTTAAAGGAGAAGTAGAGACACTTGCTATCAAAGTGGAACACACAGAGTGAGTGAAGCGTTGTTTTTTCTTTATTCCCTTTGTGTAAGTCGTGCGCGTTTTTCGGGTAAAGGTAAAAAAAAAAAATCCTTTAAAGTGATAAGTTTGTGCATTTTTTGAGATTGATTTTTGCTTCCACAAATTTGACTTACTTCTAATACTAATAAGAAAACTGAGAGTTTGATTACAATGGGATCTGGACAGAGCAATACCTCAAAAAGGAAAACTGAGCCTGATTATGGCGCTCCCAACGTGAGGATTATGGAGATTAATTATGGAAAGGAGAGCGTGGCTCAGTTAGATCTGTGGGTGCGGGAGCTGAACGCCACTCCATGCTAGAAGTCTACAATTGATCCTCATATTGATTTTAATGAGGAAATGAGGGTGTACAGAAAGAAACTAAATTGTGCCATTGAGACTTCCCATTCAGTCGTGTTTGCAGACAAGAAAGGTTTTGATACTGACATGTGCATGGTTAAATCTGTTGCAGACATCCCAGAGCTACAGCAGGTTCCCGCTTATCTCTGGGCCAAAAGTAAACATGATGTGCCCTGTGAGGCAAATTGTTTTTTGTGATATTGGGCTTTACAAATAAAATTGACTGATTGGTTGATGTTGGTCTGATAAAACAACTGTGAGCCTGTGATAATCACACCTAAATCGGACAACAGACCCTGTCGTAATCAATATCCTCTCAGACGTGAAGCAGTTGAAGGCATCAAACTTGTGTTTGATGATCTGTTGAAAGCGGGCGTGATTGTTCCATGTGCAGACTCTCCTGTGAGAACGCCCATATTTCCTATGTGTAAAATACGACTTGATGGCGAATCTGCAGAGTGGAGATTTGTGCAAAACCTGCAAGCTGTGAACGCTGCTGTGCAGGCCAGGGAGCCTGCGGTCCCAAAATCCATATACAATTCTGTCCCAAGTTCCAGCTGATAGCAAGTGGTTTTCAGTTGTTAAACTGTCAAATGTTTTTTTTTTGACTGTTCCAGTACACCAAGAGTCAATTCTGCTTTGCATTTTGATTTGAAATTCTGCTTTGAGAGATAGTTTGGAAACTCTTGTACTGCCTAAAGGTAGTGCTTTGTTGCAGTGTGTTGATGACATTTTGGTTGCGAGTGAAACCAGAGAGGGCTGTGTTAAAGACACCCTCGCCTTGCTGACTCATTTGGTTGAACAGGGCCATAAAGCCAGCCTGTCAAAGCTACAGTTTGTTGTACAAGAGGTCACATTCCTGGGTCACGTGAGCTCTTCCTAATTACACTGAAATTGAGGCACCATTAGCAGCAATTGCTCATGGGAAAGGCCTGAAACCATCTGATCGTGTCATTTGGACTCCTGACGCAGAGAAATCTTTTGTTGATTTGAAACTTTCTTTGCAAACACCTCCTACTCTTGGACTGCCTGACTGTACACAACCATTTACCCAGACTGTTGACGAAAAGGGTGGGTACATGACTTCTGTACTGTTACAAGCACATGGGGGGAAACAACGACCTGTAGCTTATTTTTCATCTAAACTTGATAGTGTTGCTGCAGTTGACACACATGACTGTGTGTCTGTGATAACTTCTGCTTGCTCTCCCAGGCCAGATTTGAGAGACACACTGATTGCCAACGCTGATTTGAATCTTTGTAGATGGATCAGCTTCGAGAGACCCTAGCACTGGTAAAAATGTTTCAGGTTTTGTCATCACAACACAGCAGGAGACAGTGATCACACATCCTTTGTCATCCTCACATTCAGCTACAGCGGCTGAATTGGTGGCTCTGACAGAGGCATGTAAACTGGCAGAGGGCAAATCTGTAAATATTTACACAGACAGCAGATATGCTTGGGGTGTGGTTCATGATTTTGGACAAATTTGGAAGAATAGGGATTTCTTAACTTTAACGGGGGAAAACTATTGCTCATCATGTGCAGCCATTGTCTTTAGCCTTGCATGCTACCTCACTAACCCCTGCTTCTACTCCTACAGTCGTGGCTACGGCTGAGATAACAGACCTGCAGATAAGGGCCTCTCCGGCGGAGAAGGCCGTTTAGAAAAAAGCAGGATGTACTGTGGATGTTAAAGTGTGGACGGGCCCTGATGGCCTGCCCTGTCTCCCTCGCTATCTTTTCCATTTCTTTGCTAAACTGACACATGGTTTGGAATACGTGTCAAAGGGGGGAATGGTTGATGAGATACGTAGATACTGGTTTACAAGAGGGTTTTCCAGTTATGCCACAGAGTTTTACAAAAGATGTGTGATCTGTCCTACTATACTTCATAGTATACCTTTTTATACTAATACTTTTGATCACTTGCAAATGGTTATCATTGAACTAACAACAAGCAAAGGGAAAAAACGTTTGTTTTGGTGATTGTGTGCATGTTTTCAAAATGGGTTGAAGCTTTTCCCACAGCTAAACAGGATGCAGCAGCAGTGGCGAAGGCTTTGATGACTCTGATAATTCCCAGGTGGGAAATTCCAATTGGTGAGTTGGTGAGTGTTGATCTGACACATATCACCCAGCCTCTGGAGGGGCATTTGAGAGAGAAAATGCAACTTTAAAAACAAACTTGTGAAAGTGTGTGAGGAGACTAAGATGTCATGGACAAAAGCTCTTCCTATTGTATTGATGAACATGAGGGCTAGAAGGAGGAGCAGAAATGGATTCAGTCCATTTTAGATCTTGTTTGGCAGACCTCTCAATACTGGGATTGGGCCCGTTAAAAGGCAGTTGCCAGACACTGGTCACTGCAAGGATGAAATGTTATAATATTGTGCAACCTTGTCCTCTGTTTTGTCTGAAATCCACCAACAGGTGAAAGCTGCCCTGCCCAAACCAGCGGAAGGGAAGCTGCATGATCTCAATGCAGGCAACTATGTTGTGGTGAGAGATCTGAGACGAAAGAACTGGAAAGCTCGCAGGTGGAACGGTTCGTTCCAGGTGCTTTTGGTGACGGAGATGGCTTACTGACATCCAGTGATGGGTATGGATCGCTCAGACAACATGTCTGGGTGTGTGGCAGACATGTTCATCAGGCCCTTCAGCTTGGATGGTGTGGCAGGTGCTACTTGGCTAAGTTGCTGCCTGCTGTGACTATTGTTCCTGATTTGACTCATTTTCACACAGACTATGATCACTACTACCCACCGCACAGAGCAAGACGAGCTGTGGTAAGGGTGCCCCCTGTGGAGAAGGGTTTTGGGGGTTTCCTGCGAAGGTGGGGAACAGTAAACAATGCACACAAGATTGATGCTGTAGCTGTGGACTTGGAAAATCTCACAGACAACGTGGCTACAGGATTCGGCTCACTCACACCAGCAGTACAGGGCCTCAGAAATGCGGCTCTGCAGAACAGGATGGCTATGGATTTAGTCCTGGCCAGCCAGGGGGGGTTTGTCATATTGTGGGTACTGATTGGTGTACATACATACATACATACATACATACATCACTGATAACATGACACATATGGCTGCTCATCTTAATGACCTGTTGCATCTGGAGAAGAGACGTGACACTGAACTTGGAGCAGGTATGGACCTGTGGTCCTGGTTTTCTTTGAGTGGATGGAAAGCGTCATTACTGCATCTGTTTGCTCCTGTCATACTGGTTCTGCTGATGCATTTTTATGTGTTGCATCGTTCCCTGTGTGAGATCTTTGATTACATCAACAGTATCATCTGCTGTAAGGTGCTACGTGCAGATGGATCTGTGGACTCCTCCATTTCAATTCACAGGAGTCACTCGTTTAAGTTTTATTCTGATTCACATTTATGTGTTTTAGTTTAGAAATGTTTTGATCATTAAAGTTGATTCAGTAGTAGGTTGATTAGCAATCACATTTTTACATTACACTACTTCACACTGATTACACTTAGCATTAGGTTAGTTGACACCATATTTACCCGATTCATTGTTTTGATTTTTATTTTCCTTTTTTTATTTTTCTTATCTCCATTTTTCATTATTATTTCATTATTCATCTTCATTCGCTTTTATATAAACATTCGCATCGATCATCCTGTAGCCTATTTCTCTAAAAAGTTCAACAAACACCAGCTCCACTATAGTACCATCGAGAAAGAGGCCCTGGCTTTGTTGTTGGCTCTACAGCATTTTTCAGTGTATGTTAGTTCCAGTCGTATTCTCTGACCACAACCCACTCCTGTTCCTGTCTCGGATACAGAATAACAATCAACGCCTTATGCGTTGGTCCCTATTACTGCAGGACTTTGATGTTGAAATTCGTTATAAAAAGGGTTTAGAAAATGTTATGGCTGATGCGTTGTCTCGTTCATAGACTCATTCCTAAAATCAAACATATTCTGTAGGGGGAAAATGTTTGATTTTCTTTGGGTGGGGAGGTGTTATGACTGGTCATTTACTTGGCAGAGAACAGAAGTGAGCACTCTCCTCACTGAGCGAATCAGGTGCTCCCAGACGCCACCATGATGTGATGCTGCTGGAGGATTAAAGTTCCATGTCACTCCGTCTTGTACAAGGGCACCTTGGATCCTGTTGTGGTTCAAGTCAGCCAGAGCTTCCTTCATTTCTCTGTTGGCTCCAACAAAATTTGTGCCATTGTCAGATCTGATACTTGATACTTGTCCCCTTCTACAGATGAATCTTCTTATGGCATTTATACATGAATCTGTATCTAGAGTGTATGCTACCTCCAGATGCACAGCTCTGCTGGTTAAGCAGGTGAAGATGTCTTTTGAGAATATTTCTTCCTCTTTTGACATTGATGGGACCAAAGTAGTCTACCCCCACGTTGCTAAATGGTGCTTCATCAGGTAAGACTCTCTCCTTTGGTAAGTTTGCCATCTTTTGTTCGACAACCTTTCCTCTATGGCGTCTGCATGTGACACATTTGGATATGACCTTCCTTGCAGCAGTGTTGGCATTTGTTATCCAGTATTTTTTCCTGAGATGGCACAGCATGTGATTCCTTCTTCCGTGTCCCAGCTGTTGATGTATGTGGTACAGAATAAGCATGGAAACATATAGATCCTTGGACAGGATCACAGGGTGTTTACTTTCCTCCGGCATTGCAGCTCTGCTCAAATGACCACCCACTCTCAGTACTCCGTCTTCCCATACCGGATCAAGTTTGTACAGTTGACTGTTCTTCTTGACATTTCTGCCAGCTTTCAATGAGGCAATTTCATCCTTGAACCTTTGACCTTGCACAAAACTAATAATTGCCAGCTCTGCCTTAGCATAATCTTCAGGACACAAACCTTGTCTGCTGACTGTGGTTTTGAAGTTGTGCATTCTTTTCTCCAATGTTGTCCTTTGTTTCTCTGGGTCATTCTCAATTATGCGGATTATTGTTAATTTATTATGCTGATCTGTTCTGTACGACATCTATTGCACGTCTGTCCGTCCTGGAAGAGGGATCCCTCCTCAGTTGCTCTTCCTGAGGTTTCTACCGTTTTTTTTCCCCGTTAAAGGGTTTTTTGGGGAGTTTTTCCTGATCAGCTGTGAGGGTCATAAGGACAGAGGGATGTCGTATGCTGTAAAGCCCTGTGAGGCAAATTGTGATTTGTGATATTGGGCTTTATAAATAAAATTGATTGATTGATTGATTGATTATGCTGATGGCAATATAGATTTTCTTTCTTTTCTGTGTCAGTTGTTTGAGCAGTTGTTTCAGTCTCAGAAACCAAGCCACAGTTGTTTTCAGCTTCATCCAAGTTGAGAAGTAGTTGATCAAATAATTGGTGTGATTCTCTGTGTCTTTTGTGATGAAGTTAACTGACAGGTCTCCCTTGACCTCTGGGTCATCTGAAGAAATCACACTGAAATCCAGATTAGATTTAGGCCATTCCTCCTCTGGCTTAGAGAGAAACTCTGGTCCATGAATCCACCTTTTGCTGGCTAGGAAGTCATCCACTTTCATCCCTCTGGATGCCTCATCAGCTGGATTCTCCTTAGAACCAATATATCTCCATTGTTCAACATCACTTGCTTCTCTTATGACAGCTGTTCTATTTGCAACAAAGGTGTGGAAGCGCTTGGTTTCATTGCTGATGTATTTGAGGACTGTTGTGCTGTCTGTCCAAAACGTTGATCTCTGCAGTTGAAGTTGCAGCTCTCTCTGTAGCATCCTATCCACACGCACAGCGAGGACAGCTGCTGTAAGTTCCATCCGGGGAATAGTGGTTTGTTTTATTGGAGCAACTCTGGCCTTTCCAAAGAGGAATGCAACATACAGCCTTTTGTCACTGTTCTCCAACCTCAGAAAAGACACCGCACGATATCCCTCCTGACTGGCATCACAAAAGTGGTGCAACTGTGCACTGATGGATTTTCCAAAATTCTTTGGTTTAAAACAACGATCAACCTTAAACTCCAATATCTTTCCAAGACCTTGTAGCCAGTCAAACCACTGTTGCGAGAAGGGCTGTGGAATTTTTTCGTCCCATCCATAACTCCTCTTACACAGCTCCTGTAATATTAACTTGGCTGGCAGAGTGAAAGGGGCAAGAAATCCCAAGGGGTCATACAGAGAACTGACAACTGACAATATACCTCTTCTTGTCTGTGGTCGTTCTTTCACTGCAGTTCTGAACTTGAACTTGTCTGAGTCCACACACCACTGGAGTCCAAGTGTGCTCTCCAGTGGAAGCCTGTCCTTGTCCAAATCGAGCTCTTTCATTTCCTTTACCTTGCTTTCCTCTGGAATTGATGTTAAAACCGTGCTGCTGTTGCTCATCCACTTTGAGAGGTTAAATCCTCCTTTGCGACAGAGTTTAGTCAGGTCTTTCACTATCTGTATTGCTTCTTCTTCCGAAGACAAGGACTTTAAGCAATCATCCACGTAGAAATTGCGGTTGATGGTACTGACCACTTCAGGAGAAAAGTGAGGCTGGTTGTCATCTGCCGTTTTCCTTAGTGCATAATTGGCACAGCTCGATGATGACACAGCTCCAAACAGGTGAACGGTCATGCGATATTTCACTGGCGCTTGCTTAGTGTCACCCTGAGGCCACCACAGAAAAGGGAGAAAGTTGATGGTTTTGGCTGAGACTCGGACCTGATGGAACATCGCCTGAATATCAGCTGTCACTGCAATTGGCTCCTGTTGGAATCTGATAAGGACACCAATGAGGGAGTTTGTCAGATTGGGACCTGGTAACAATTGACAATTGACAATTTAGTGATGTTCCACCACTCTCAACTTTCCTTTCCTGGGGTGGTATACACCATGGTGTGGAATATACCAGACCTTTCCATCGTTCTGATTCAGTTCTTTTGCTGGAACAATCTCAGCATAGCCTTGGTCAATTACATCACTGAGAAAAGATGTATATTCCTCTTTAAACCTCTCATTTTTTCCAAACTTCCTCTTCGGGCTCATCAAGCGCTGTTCTGCAATACAGCGGTTGTTTGGTAGGATGGAATTTTCATGCCTGAAAGGTAAGTCAAGGGTGTAATGGCCATCTTTCAGCACTGCTGAGCTGTCAGCAATATTCATGAACTTAATGTCTTCTCTTGACATTTCAGCCTGTTCCTCTGATGACACTAACTGAAATCATGGTTATATTGATTAACTAGCATTTCCTCAATGTTTGCAATAGAAATTCGATTGGTGGTTATAGCAGAACAGCTAGTTTGTTTCCCGCCGTCACTTCCACCTCGAAGTGGACCATTAAGAACCCATCCCACTTTGGTTCTCACCGCATAGGGTCCGCCTCCCTGGCTATTAACCAGTTCCCATGGTTCCATCACTTCAGATGCATTGGTTCCAATGAGCAAGTCTATATCAGAGTCAATTTCATGGAGTTCAATATCCCTCAGATATGGCCATTGATTGACATCTTCCTGCTTGGGAATATTGAGCTTTGTCACAGGCATGCATTTTTGTGTGAAAACTTCAGGCAGCTCAATGAAGTTGTTCCTGTCCAGTCCAGACACTGCCAAACCTGATATCACATGACTGTCCACAGTCTTTTCCTGACCCATTGTTCTTAACAGAATGCGGGATCTTCGTCTGCTCACATTCAACCTCTGAGCCAGACTATCTGTGCAGAATGTACCAGTACTGCCAGGGTCCAAGAAGGCGTAGGTCTGCAATACCTTGTCACCTTTTAGACACTTTACTTGAACTGGGACAATAGAAAGGATACTGTCGTCCTCACAACCGACCCCAGTATGGCCACATGTCTGGGGTGCAGCAGTTGCAGTACATACTGTTGATTTACCTGGCTGTTCTGATTGTTCTGTGGATGTTCCTTTATCCTGATGTTCAATATGGAGAATTCCTGGATGCTTTTGGCTGCACACATTACACTCCAGTCAACTCCTACAGTCTCTGCTAATGTGGCCTATCTGCAAACAGCCAAAGCAGATTCCCTTCTCCTTGATGAAGCTGATCTTATCACGCTGAATTTTCCCTTTAAACTGTGAGCACTTGTCCAAGGAGTGACCACTTTTTTTACAGAACAAACAGCCTTGATAAGTAGAGGTGGAGGAAGAGCTTTCCTTTTTCTCTGTCCACGGTGACTTAGCTTTTCCCTCTATTTCAGTAACATTGGTGGCAAACTGCTTCTTTTGTGCCTTTTTGTTTCCTTTATTTGCCTTGGAGTGAAACCTTTAGTTGAAGTTATAGGTTGTGTATCATGAATGTTGCCAAACAAGGGATCTGATACAATCCTGACTTGTTCTTCAATAAAACTGACGAGATCTGAAAACAAAGCCCTCTGCCCTCGCCGCTCTTGCAGGTCACAGACGATATTTCTCCACTTTTCTCTAAGCTTATAGGGCAACTTCAGCACAATGCTTCTCATGTTTGATGGCAAATCCAATTCCTTCATATACATGATATTTTCTGTTGCATTGCAGCATCCACGAAGAAAGAGGGCAAAGGCTTGCAATGCTTGAACATCTTCACCTTTAATAGGTGTCCAGCTGAAAACTTTGTCCATATAAGCAGAGGTTATCTTTTGTTCATTTCCAAAATGTTCTCGAAGAAGATTTTTGGCTCTCTGGTATCCTTGATCTGGAGGAAGATGTTGGCAGCTTTGCACTATATCTCACGGCTGCCCCCTGGTGTACTGTTCAAGATAGTGCAAGCAGTCGCCAAGGTTGTTTGTTTTTCCCTCCACTCCATTTTCAAATGCTCTCATAAAAGCTTGGTACTGAAGAGGATCTCTGGTAAACAGTGGAATGTCTCTTGGTGGGAGAGAAGAAAAAAGATTCTGTTGGACTACTAAAGTAGTGATGTCATTTTGTCTTTGCATGATATTGATAATGTCATTTTGACTGTTATCCCTCAGCATTGGAGTTTGAGAGTGAACATGGCCCACTGAGCTTCTCTGTACATCAGCGTGGGCCTGCATGCTGGACCTCAAATGAGTTTCTTGCACTTGATTTGTCACCTGAGTCTGGACGTTGGTTTTTACTGATGTTTTTGGAATCTGTTCCTGTGTCCTTTCCTTTGGACGAACAACCAGTGGTGGAGGTAAGATGTCAGTTAGCTCTTTTTCAAGAATGTAAGAAGCTGCAGTAGGATTGAGATTACTGATGGGTTGAGCATTAGCCTTTTCAAAATAAGAGTGCATTCCATCTAACACTCTTGAACCACTCCTTGATGCATTAGCTTCCAATACACTGATTTTAGCATTAGCAGCTGCCATCTCAGTTTCCAACTCCAGTCTTTCCTTTTCCTTCCTCAGTTGTTCCTCTTGTGCCTCTATTAGATGTTTTTTCTTCAATGCTGCAACATGTTCCATAAGAGCTGCTATCTCAGCTTCAGCCTTGATGCGTGCAGATGATGTTTTAGAGTCAAGTCAAGTCAAGTCAAACTTTATTTATAAAGCACATTTAAAAACAACCTCAGCTGACCAAAGCGCTGTACAGTTATTGAAATATAAAATAATCATACACAAATATCATAATAAATAAAACAAAGGAAATAGTAAGGGCTCAGTTTAAAAAACTAAAAATTAGATTAAAAAAGGGAAATAAAAGAGTAAAAAGAGTAAAAGCCAAGGATTTTTGCCTAGCAGGGACTGAACGCCAAGGAGAAAAGATAGAGATACGTGATAACTGAGATGAAGCTTTTACATGGCTTGATTTAGAGCGTGAGATGTTAGAAACACTATCCCCAGGTCCAATTTCCTCATTATCAACATCAACATGTTCAGAGCACTCAACATCAGGTTGTGCATATGGCTGACCAGCATCAACAAGCCACTTTTTCACATTTTCTACAAAGTCATTATAGATTGTCATTTGTGTGTGAAACCACTTGTTTTGTCTTTCCACTTCATCCTGGGGTATAGGCAAGCTTAAGAAAGACTCATGCTCCTCCTTTGCTTCATCACAGCATTTGATGAAAGTGGACAATTCATATTGCACATCAGTGACATTTTCCTTTGATTCCATAAGCATCCGAAGACCTTTCATAAGTTTGCTTGCTTGCTTGCATTTTGATTTTCTTGCTGCTTGATACCTTTCTATGCGGTATGCCAGACCCTTTGCAGTGCCTTTGATGTCTCTTTCTTCAGCTGGCATGGACATGTTACCGTCTGGCTTTGCATTAGTAACGTCAGACATTGTGTGTGCTTCCTCTTTAACACACGCGTCAAACTTTGCAGCATAGCCATAAACAATTTATGGAAGCAACATCAAGCTCAGTGCACACTTCTTTCAATGTAGGCTATGCAATACCACATCCACAAACTATATAGAAACTTAATTGAAACAATATATCACACCACAACCGGAACCTATAGGACCAAACAGAAACAATGTATCGCTCAGTCCGCAACCACTTGCGCAGCAGCATCAACAACCACACCGACACATATTACGTGACATTTCACGCTAATAAGGCCCACAAATAAGCACAGCAACAACAATTCAAATAATCAGCACCAGTCTCATTCATGTCCGACACAACTGACAACGCCAAAAGACAATACTGAGCAGTGAGAACATGACAGTCAACTCCAATCGTTGCGCCGCTTTCCAATACGGCTTTACAGTCAATGTTTGTCTCATGCACATACCATCTCTGTGCGATGTTTCTTGGCTGTGATGTGGCTCCTTCTGGCTTTGCTGTGCCTTGATATTGCATGGCTGCAGGTCCTTTGTTTGGCTTGTCGGTGAGGGCTTTCCTTTCCGTGCGCCTCCAATGCGCATTCATTCATGAAATCCAGAGAATCAGTTTTTCCAATAAATGATCCTCCTTTCCTGTTTTCTTGTTCCGAGGTTGGGTTTACAGTGGGTTATTCCAAGGGTGGTTTTTTACTTTATGTTGTGGCCATTTGTTCAAAGGGCAAAAAAGACAAAAATAAGAGCTCCTTCAAAAAATATCAAAATTTAAGAAAATTCAAAATCCACTCACAAAGGGCCACAAATGCACCAGGTGAGTTAGGCTTACTCAGGCAGTCAAAGAATTCATTTTCCAGGCCAGTAGCTCCATTCAGAAGGCTTATTTTCAGCTTTCAACAGCAAACAAACATGTTCAAAAACCACGCTGCCTCTCTGCTTTGTCCTGCTGGTAAAAAAAACCATTTCCCCTTCCCGGTGCATCACCTGCCTCTAACACCTGGCTACCTATATCCCCTACTGTCTGGTGCCCCTAGTGTTTACCCACAAAAATAAATAAATAAAAATAAAACAACACAAAACAAAAATAATAAACTGATCAAACTAATGACATAGCTCCTTCAATACTGGTTCCCATTTCCACCTTGCTGTGTGATTATCTGACATGTGAACTGATGAACTACAAACCCTGTCAGTCCTATACAGTGCAGAACAAAAAGAAAATAACATGACTGGCATTCTTCCCCATTACAAATAACAAACCCCCGATTCATACCCCTCTCCCACCCCAGACATCAAACCTGTGGTCCACATGACATGTCCTGAGTCTTCCGAGTGGTGACGCTTTAACTGTATTATAAGTATAAATTAACCGCCATATTTTTTGTCTAAAATATAGCCGTCAAACAAATACAACTTTCTGAATGGGTTTAAAATACCCCATCTATTTGCAGAGTAAGCATAAAAGTCATAACACTACATAAATCAAACTGCCTGAGTGTTTCCAAACATTAAACATTTAGCTCACCAATGAAGAATATAAACTATGAAAACACAAATACTTGAAATAAGGTCTATAAAATGAAGAAGCATATTCAGTATTTTAACAAAAAGCAGCTGCTTTTGCAGCTGAATTAGAGATGTCCACACAAACCACACCATATTAGTGTGTGTGTAGCCCTATGCAGTGAGTCTTGTACTTACATAATGTCCCAGTTACAAATTTCGGAACTTAGCATGGTGTGAATCAACACTGTCCTGTCCCTATTGAGCTCCGGTCTATTTAGCTTCCTCAGCCGGGTGATGGTTGTCAATACACCTCCTTGCTGCCGCTGCGTCCTCAAAGCGGTGCCTCGTTTCACCAACTGTCACCCAAAACACTGCCAGGTACTGCACTGAGTATTGCAGTCCACGTTTCATGCATAGACGTCTGACCTCTGTGAATTTGTTTCTCTTGTCCTGAACATCTTTCGTGAAGTCCGGGAAGAAATCCACTTTGACACCTTTCCACTGAAATGTCCCCAGGTCCTTGGCCGCAGAAATCTCGCCAGGACATGGTGGGGTCCGGCGATTTGGCGGTCCTGTGGGTTACGTCTTGTTGAGGGTATCCAGTGTGCCCTCTCGATGGTCATGTTTTTTCCACGTTTTCTGAAGTGCTCGTAAACAGACACCGCAACACGTCTGTCACACAGTCCATCACTTTATTCCCATTTTCTGTGCCTTCTGGTATTCCTTTGATCCGGATATTGCTTCTCCTGCTGTAGTTTTCCTGGTACTCGAGGCGAGCCTCGAGCTGTGTTATCTTGCCATCCATGCTCCGCGTCAGGTAGACCAGTTGGCTTTTCTCATCTTCCAGCTGTGAGATCTGATCCCCGGCCTCGCTGGTTCTGGAGCCTAGCTTAGCCACGTCCGATTTCAGTGAGTCCAGGTTATCTATGGCTGTCACGTCATCTCCCACCTTCTGTATTTTCTGTTGCAGACCTTCGTTCATGCTGCAAATTTCACTCAGTATCTCCGCGTTGTCTCCAGCCATCCTGTTCGTTGTAACCTCGCTGTTGGCTTCGCGGCTAACGTTAGCTTCGATGCTAGTGGCCTTTCTAGCCCGGGGCTGTGTCGAAAATACTTTGTTGATTTTCGGGCCAGGCATGTTCTTAACACGAGAGTTTTTTGCTCTGGACATGAGTTATGACTCTTAGCCACGTTAAAGCATACAGAATGATAACTTTAGTGTATATTATTTAGCAAATATGGTTAAAGCATCTCTCTGCCTCTTCAGCAAGCAGCCACTCCTCCTACTTTAGCTTATATTGTAGTTATGCTATGTAGCGTGTGAAATAGAGTATGGTGAATGTGCTAGGAAAGGTAGTATCAGCACTGTCTCTACCTGGAGCTCGCATGTACGGAGCCTGGGTTTGGTTGAAGGTGGCAGTGCTGTTTGGGCTGAGAAAGCCATGTGTAAGTAAGGTAAAGGAGGTTGTTGGGTTGGTGTGGGGAGCAGTGAGACCTGGCATTAGGGGAGTGTCTCTGGGACGCTAGAGATCACTGTCTAGCCTCCTGGAGGTGTCGTGGGACCAACTAGACGAAACACTGGTGAAAGGAGGTTCCCACCCGATGACCCCAAAGACATATTAGTTATCACTGCTCACTGGTTTGTATAGTTAAGCCTTGCCATAATAGCTTATCATAGGGCTTAGGTTATTCACTGAGTGCTGATCCTTTCTCTAGAGCACAAACTTCTTCTGTTTGTTTGAACTATTGTCAAACACAATTCATAGCCTCTGTAGTTGAGGGGACAGGTCAAACTGATATGATGCTGATTTACATGAAAATACATATAAAATGGAGGATAAACCATGAACATAAACTACAGATCACCTGTGAACCATTTTAATAAATCAGTCTGTCATAATTAAAACAACTGGTGACTGAGAACAGTCTTAAACTATCAATCCACAGATCAGCATAATAAATTAACAGTAATCCGTATGACACAATGAGACAGAGAGAGAGAGAGAGAGACAGAGAGAGAGAGACAGAGACAGAGAGAGAGAGAGAGAGATGCAGGACAGACGGTAATGACAGTAGCTTACAACAACATTAATGAAAGCACTCGTACTCGTCGTCCTCCACTTATCCGGGTCCGGGTCGCGGGGGCAGCAGCCTCAGCAAAGAAGCCCAGACAGTCCTCTCCCCTGCCACTTCCGTCAGCTCTTCCGCGGGAACCCCGAGGTGTTCCCAGGCCAGCCAGGTGATGTAGTCCCTCCAGCGTGTTCTGGGGCGGCCCTGAGGTCTCCTCCCGGTTGGACATGCACGAAACACCTCCCAAGGGAGGCGTCCAGAAGGCATCCTTACCAGATGCCTAAACTACCTCAACTGGCTCCTCTCGATGTGGAGGAGCAGCGGCTCTACTCTGAGTCCCTCCCGGATGTCTGAGCTCCTCACCCTATCCCTAAGGCTGAGCCCAGCCACCCTGCGGAGGAAACTCATTTCGGCCGCTTGTACTCGCGATCTCATTCTTTCGGTCACTACCCAGAGCTTGTGACCATAGGTGAGGGTTGGAACGTAGATCGACCAGTAAATTGAGAGCTTCGCTTTCTTGCTAAGTTCCCTCTTCACCACAACGGACCGGTTAAGCGCCTGCATCACTGCTGACACCGCCCCAATCAGCCTGTCAATCTCCCGCTCCATCCTACCCTCACTCGTGAACAAGATCCCGAGATACTTAAACTCCTCCACCTGAGGAAGGACCTCAGGTGGAGGAGTTTAAGTATCTCGGGATTAATGAAAGTCATAATATTATAATTATAGTTCTGGCTACTGTGGTACAATATGTTGAAAGTATATATTAATATCTGACAGTATACATGTGTGACAATAGTCATATGTGTATAATAACAGTAGAAGTATGACTAATGACTAATGATGGCAGCAGCAGCAGGAGGCATCTGGCAGGACCACGGCAGCAGCACAACCACACACGTCACGCTGTCCAGGCACCGCTGTGATATGAGTTAATCTGAGAGACAGTGGAGCACAAAGGCTCCGGAGAAGAAGCCGAGTTAGTGACATCCAGAATGGCCGAGTTAGCAAGATGCAGTAATAGAATACGAGGGAGAGAGAGAGAGAAGGTGCCCGGTGTATTATAGGGGGGTCCTCCAGCAGACTAGGCCTAAGTCAGCCTAACTAGGGGCTGGTACAGGGCAAGCCTGAGCCAGCCCTAACTATAAGCTTTATCAAAGAGGAAAGTCTTAAGTCTAGTCTTAAATGTGGAGACGGTGTCTGCCTCCCGGACCGTAACAGGAAGATGATTCCACAGGAGAGGAGCCTGATAGCTGAAGGCTCTGGCTCCTGATCTACTTTTGGAGACTTTAGGGACCACGAGTAACCCTGCGTTCTCAGAGCGCAGTGTTCTGGTGGGATAATATGGCACTATGAGCTCTCTAAGATATGATGGAGCATGACCATTTAGAGCTTTATAAGTTAACAGTAGGATTTTAAATTCAATTCTGGATTTTACAGGGAGCCAGTGCAGAGAAGCTAAAACAGGAGAAATATGATCTCGTTTCTTAGTTCCTGTTAGTACACGTGCTGCTGCATTCTGAATTAGCTGGAGAGTTTTTAAGGACTTACTAGAGCTACCTGATAATAGAGAGTTACAGTAATCCAGCCTAGAGGTAACAAAAGCGTGGACCAATTTTTCTGCATCTTTTCGGGTCAGGATAGGCCTAATTTTCACAATATTACGCAGATGAAAAAATGCAGTCCGTGAGGTTTGTTTTAAATGAGAATTAAAAGACAAATCTTGATCAAATATTACTCCGAGGTTTCTTACAGTAGTGCTAGAGGCCAGAGCAATGCCATCTAGAGAAACTATGTCATCAGATAAAGAGTCTCTGAGTCGTTTGGGGCCAAGAACAATAACTTCGTCTTTAAGGCAATTATGAAGTTTAGTTAATTGATTACTTTCTTCTGGCTTCATCGATAAATACAACTGAGTATCATCCGCATAACAATGGAAATTTACAGAGTGATTTCTAATGATGTTACCTAAAGGAAGCATATATAGAGTAAATAGGATTGGTCCGAGCACAGAACCTTGCGGAACTCCAAAACAAACTTTAGTACGTAAGGATGATTCATTATGAACGTCAACAAACCAAAAACGATCAGATAAATAAGATTTAAACCATCTTTGTGCAGAACCTTTTAGGCCAATTAAGTGATCCAGTCTCTGCAGTAGAATTTGATGGTCAATAGTGTCAAACGCCGCACTAAGATCTAATAAAACAAGTACAGAGACAAGTCCTTTGTCTGAAGCAATCAGAAGGTCATTTGTAATTTTAACTAGAGCTGTCTCAGTGCTATGATGCACTCTAAATCCTGACTGAAATTCCTCAAATAAATTATTATCATGGAGAAAATCACACAGCTGGTCTGCAACTACTTTCTCAAGGATCTTTGACATAAAGGGAAGATTAGATATTGGTCTATAGTTGGCTAACACCTCTGGATCCAGGGTGGGCTTTTTTAGGAGAGGTTTAATTACAGCTACCTTAAAAGACTGTGGTGCATAGCCTGTTAATAAGCATATATTGATCATATCTAATCTATGAGTGTTAACTAAAGGAAAGACCTCCTTAAGTAGCCTAGTTGGGATGGGGTCTAAGAGACACGTTGATGATTTAGATGAAGAAATCACTGCGGTCAATTCTTGAAGAGAAATTGGGGAGAAGCAATCTAAATATATATTAGGTCTTACAGCTGTGTTTGAGGTTAGATAGGTACTATCTGAGGACAGGAGGTCATGAATTTTGCCTCTAATAGTTAGAATTTTGTCATTAAAAAAGCTCATAAAATCATTCCTGCTAAGGGCTAAAGGAATACAAGGCTCAATAGAGCTTTGACTCTCAGTCAGCCTGGCTACAGTGCTGAAAAGAAACCTGGGGTTGTTCTTGTTTTCTTCTATTAATGCTGAGTAATAGTTTGCTCTGGCATTGCGGAGGCCCCTCTTATAAGTTTTGAGACTGTCTGTCCAGATTAAACGAGATTCTTCCAGTTTGGTTAATCGCCAATTCCTTTCAAATGTTCGCGATATTTGTTTTAACTTACGGGTTTGAGAGTTATACCAAGGAGCAAACTTTCTTTGCTTTGTTAACTTCTTTTTAAGAGGAACTACAGAGTCGAGTGTTGTTCACAGCGAGCCTACGATGCTATCGACAAAATGATCAATTCGGGGGAGGTTAAAGTCGGCACGGGAAACCTCTGTTACTGAAGGACTTGGTATTGAATTTAATGACGGAGTAATCATTTCCTTAAATTTTGCAACAGCACTATCTGATAAACATCTAGTATAGTAACTGTTGCTGAGTGGCGTGTAATCGAGTAAAAAGAAATCAAAAGTAATCAGATAATGATCCGATAGCGAGGGATTCTGTGGAAAGACTGTTAGGTTATCAATTTCAATTCCATACGTCAGAACTAGATCGAGGGTATGGTTAAAACAATGAGTGGGTTCATGTACACCCTGACTGAAGCCAATGGAGTCTAATAATGAGATAAACGCGGTAGCCAGGGAGTCATTATCAACGTCGACATGAATGTTAAAATCACCTACAATAATAACTTTATCTGATTTAAGAACTAAACTGGATAAAAACTCTGAGAATTCAGATACAAATTCAGAATACGGGCCAGGAGCACGGTACACTATAACAAATAAAAGTGGCTGCGAGGTTTTCCAGGTCAGATGTAAAAGACTAAGAACGAGGCTTTCAAATGAATTATAATCTAGTTTAGGTTTAGGGCTGATTAACACACTAGAGTTAAAGGAGATATCTGGAGGATCTGGATTTGGGCCTGTCTGTCTGCATCAACAGCAGCCTAGCCACCAGGCTCCAGCAGCAGCTATCTGGATACGAGAACCCAAAATGCCACCTAAGAATAAATCTGAAGTAAAAACGGAGGAGGATTATGTTTCATTAGCACAGGTAAATGAACTATTGCAACAGCAGCAAGATAATTTTAAAAGTTTTATACAGATCATTATGGACTCTACAAGCACACAATTGCATGTGATTTCAAGAGAAGTTCAGGAGATTAAAACAAGCATCCAATTTACCCAGAAGGAAGTAGACGACATGAAAAGCGCTGAACAGACTGAACACTGCAACGCGATGCAGTCTGACATCCTATAAATATGTGACAGCTTACTTACAGTCTCTGATAAAATGGAATATTTGGAGGGACAATGAAGAAGAAATAATCATTGATGGTATCATGGAGTCACCTGGCAAGACCTGGGCTGAATCTGAGGAGAAGGTGAAGAGGGTCTTCTCAGAAAGGCTACGGTTGCAGCACGAGATCGAGGTGGAACGTGCACACCGCACAAGGGAACCTGTGTCTGGAAGTGACAGACCCAGACCAATAATAGTCAGGTTTGTACATTACAAAGTAGGGGTGTAACGGTACACAAAAATCACGGTTCGGTACGTACCTCGGTACACAAGTTACGGTTCGTTTTTTTCGGTACAGTAATGAAAAAATAGACAACTATTAAATATCTTTTACTTATTGGTAACCTTATTAAAACATACCACCACAGCAGTTAACTCTTTTTACACAATTTTTGAATGAAACAAATATATATAAAATCCTGCTTTTTCACATTGTTTGAATGAAAATAGAAATATAAAAGTGAAAAATAAAATCCTGCTGTTTTTTAACACATTTTTTTGAATGAAAAATATAAATATACATTTCTGCTTTAAGTTTTACTCAATTAAAATAAAAAGTGTAGTGCAGCTGGTCAGCTTTAAAGTCTGCTCAGATTCAGTTTTACTAGGAACTTACTTAGCTTTCCCACTTTGTTAAAGTGCAGTAAACAAAACATGCTTATATCTAAAGTGCAGCTTAAACAATTTTACTCAACTCCAATGGCGTTGGTTATTTCTTTAGCGCGATGGTCAGGGAAACGCTCTTTCTTTTTAAACGACGACGATATCGTAGTTTGCACCAGATTGCTTTTTCTAGTCGTGCCGGTTAACGTTCAAACTCGGGTGGTGTCGCTTTAGATGCGTTAGCATGTTAGACGTGTTTCCAAGTACATACCCGACCGCTGTTCTGCAGTGTCGGCACACTGCTTTTGTCTTGTCAACTTGTTTATTTCCATCTTCGTATTTTACCCTGAAACCAAAGTGTTCCCAAACGGAGGACTTAAGGTTTGCGGGTGGGTCTTCAGGTTCGTCAGGCTCACTTGCCATGTTGTCAAAATGCAAGAATGCGCTGCACAAAGTGAAAGCGGAAATTTACGGTCGGACTCGGTCCATCACTCAATTATGTCCGTCAGGGAACTAGATATTTTAAATGGTTCAGCTCACAAAAACGGAATTAAAATAAAACAAAATAAAATAAAATAATATCCTGTGCCCAATAATTCGGTACAGGGTTGTGCCAAACCGAAAGTCGCATAAAGAACGGTTCGACACAAATACATGTACCGTTACGGCCCTATTACAAAGACAGATCTGCAGTTCTACAGAGAGCCAAGAACCTCAAGGGTACCAAGATCTATATAAATGGGGACTACATGGATGCTGTCCGACTGAAAAGAAAAGAACTGCTGCCAAAACTGAGAGCTACATGAGACAGAAGAGACACTGCCTTCTTAAGGCAATCCACCCCCGCAGCAGCACCCCAAAACAGTGTCTGTCTGCAGTCGGCGGCGTCCTGGTAGGTGAAGACATGCAGCAGAGCGAGCACGTCCTCCAGACTCTCCACCGACTCCACGATGGCCGTCAGGTGAGTCAGGTTGGTGCTGTGCAGGTGAGACTCTTTGACCTGCAGCTCTCCGGCCTTATTCTCTGCTGCAGCACCGTCTGCAGAGACATGACTCCTACATCACACCTGAGGACAGACAGAAACAGAGACACCTGGACATGACTCCTTCATCACACCTGAGGACAGACAGAAACAGAGACACCTGGACATGACTCCTACATCACACCTGAGGACAGACAGAAACAGAGACACCTGGACATGACTCCTTCATCACACCTGAGGACAGACAGAAACAGAGACACCTGGACATGACTCCTTCATCACACCTGAGGACAGACAGAAACAGAGACACCTGGACATGACTCCTACATCACACCTGAGGACAGACAGAAACAGAGACACCTGGACATGATCCTTACATCACACCTGAGGACAAACAAAAACAGAGACACCTGGACATGATTCCTACATCACACCTGAGGACAGACAGAGACACCTGGACATGATCCTTACATCACACCTGAGGACAGACAGAGACACCTGGACATGATCCTTACATCACACCTGAGGACAAACAAAAACAGAGACACCTGGACATGATTCCTACATCACACCTGAGGACAGACAGAAACAGAGACACCTGGGCATGACTCCTACATCACACCTGAGGACAGACAGAAACAGAGACACCTGGACATGATCCTTATATCACACCTGAGGACAAACAAAAACAGAGACACCTGGACATGATTCCTACATCACACCTGAGGACAGACAGAAACAGAGACACCTGGACATGACTCCTATATCACACCTGAGGACAAACAAAAACAGAGACACCTGGACATGATTCCTACATCACACCTGAGGACAGACAGAAACAGAGACACCTGGACATGATCCTTACATCACACCTGAGGACAGACAGAAACAGAGACACCTGGACATGATCCTTATATCACACCTGAGGACAAACAAAAACAGAGACACCTGGACATGATTCCTACATCACACCTGAGGACAGACAGAAACAGAGACACCTGGACATGATCCTTACATCACACCTGAGGACAGACAGAAACAGAGACACCTGGACATGATCCTTATATCACACCTGAGGACAAACAAAAACAGAGACACCTGGACATGATTCCTACATCACACCTGAGGACAGACAGAAACAGAGACACCTGGACATGATCCTTACATCACACCTGAGGACAGACAGAAACAGAGACACCTGGACATGACTCCTACATCACACCTGAGGACAAACAAAAACAGAGACACCTGGACATGATTCCTACATCACACCTGAGGACAGACAGAAACAGAGACACCTGGACATGACTCCTACATCACACCTGAGGACAGACAGAAACAGAGACACCTGGACATGACTCCTACATCACACCTGAGGACAAACAGAGACACCTGGACATGATCCTTACATCACACCTGAGGACAGACAGAGACAGAGACACCTGGAAATGATCCTTACATCATACCTGAGGACAGGCAGAGACACCTGGACATGACTCCTACTTCACACCTGAGGACAGTCAGAGACAGAGACACCTGGACATGACTCCTACATCACACCTGAGGACAGACAGAAACAGAGACACCTGGGCATGATTCCTACATCACACCTGAGGACAGACAGAGACAGAGACAGAGACAGAGACAGAGACACCTGGACATGACTCCTACATCACACCTGAGGACAGACAGAAACAGAGACACCTGGACATGATTCCTACATCACACCTGAGGACAGACAGAGGCAGGGACACCTGGACATGATTCCTACATCACACCTGAGGACAGACAGAGACAGAGACACCTGGACATGACTCGTCCTCCAGCAGGTGTCCTCACACTGACGATTGGACACTCGTCTGTCTCTTGTCTTGTTATTATTGTGACCTCAGAGTTACAGGAAATGATGTGGTAACGAGGTGAAAACAGGAAGTATGACATCATCAGTGTCCAGCTGTCCTCTTAAGTCTGTGTAATGAGTTAGTATACTGTTCAGGTCCAGCAGAAAATATAACAGTAGCCTACTGCTAATTCTCAAACAGTTTCAGTTGGACGCTGCATCTCAACTGCTCACATGTGCCACCTGCTGGTTGTTGTTGTGCACTGCAGCTACTCCTGGATCAATTATTTCACCCCCTTCACTGTGGCTGCGGCATTGAAATGAGTAACATCTGTATGTGAAATGGTTAACAAAGGACGACACAGGCTGTTTCCACATATGTAATTAATTAGGCTATTAATTCACACTACGCAGCTAAATAATATTTCACACGTTTTTTGGATAAAATATATTTCATATGCATAGCATATGTAGGCCTATTTATTTATTTTATTAGATCCTGTGCTTGCATAATGTTGGGTGTTACATTTTTAATAGAATGGCCATTCTACCCATAAATATTATATATATATATATATATATATATATATATATATACATATATATATATATATATATATATATATATATATATGTATATATATATATATGTATATATGTATGTATATGTATATATTGGTAGAATGGATTTTATTTTGACGTTTTTACACTTCACTTCCGCTTCCTGTCTGCCCAACATGCTACTGTCTGTCCCAAATGAGAAATGAAAAAAGGAATTTGCAAAAACCAAAACTGGTTTTCTGTTTTTTTTGTTTGGAAACAAAAAAGGAATAGATCACGTGATTTCGTTTTTCGTTTTTTGGTTTAAAATGAAAAAAGGAAAAAAACATGTGACTTCCGGTTTTGGTTTCAAACGCAAAAACGAATTGGCTGAATGTCCGCAGTCCCGTTCAATATTCAGTTCAAAAAGGAATAATGGTAAAACGGATCGACAAAAACCAAAAATGGGCCGGGTTTGATTGGTTTTTCGTTATTTGATTCTGACACCAAAAACGTTTTTCTTGGGTACTCTTGTTTTTTTTGTTTTGAATCAAATAACAGATTTACCGTTTTTGGTTTTTGAATTATGAATGAATTACGATTTTTCTGATGATATCCGGACCGTAGAATTTGTTTTGTTTGCTTGTTGTGCTTTATTGTGTTGCAGTGTTTTCTACTGTATAATTTGATGTGTTGGACCCCAGGAAGATTGGGGATCCTAATAAACTAAACCGCACCAAACAAACTGATATATGGGTCTGATCACTTTTTTAATGAATTGACATCATTCGGGACAGGATGTGAGTGTGTCTGTGACTTCCTGTACGGACTGAAGGGAAAAGCCGTTTCTCACCATGTGTTCTTGTGCAGACTTGTGTTCTTGTGGACTTGTGACATGTCATCAGTCACAGCCCAAGCATTGTTCCAATTCAAAGTTCACATCTGGCCAAGTTCAGTCCAAATTCCTGGATGTGTTCTTGCCACGCCCATTTCACTGGGGATGCATCGGAGCAGACTTGTGTGGACTTCAGACAGCCAGGTATCCCAGCATGCATTTCGCAACAGTCATCGGAAAATGACAAGTGAGGGAAAGGCGCACAGTTGTAAGCCATAATTACCGATATGTGACTGTTGTTTTGTCACAGAACGTAGTGTTTTCATGCGTAGTTTAAACGTCAGAGCCGTGGTCGATGTTTTAATATAGAGCCCAGTTGAACGTGACTGAGGTCCGCTAGATGACAGTGGTGTCAGCGCTCACAGGTAATAAACGTGTGTATGAGCGCTCAGGCTGCCCCACAGAGAGCAGCCTCTCTCTGGTCGTCCTTTTGAAATTTGTGGCTGATATCTCTGTGGTAGGCCTATGTGTTTTTACCATTCAATAATGATTTTAAGAATTTATTGTAATTTATTTATTGTATTTAAATATTGTCTTTATTGTAGTATGTATTCAACAGCATTTTAAATATTGATTATCTGATATGAATTGTATACCTGATGTCTGAATAAACTTCTCCTCTGAACATCTGACCTGTTTGATCCATTTATATTGGTGAGGACAGACTAAATGACAAACTGCTGTCAGTGTAATCCAGTACAGTTCAACAGCACCACAATCTACAACTCAATACTTCAATAAAATGTCAGACTGAATATTAAACTGCTGTTGTTTTTTCTACCAAGTAAACTGTCACGTCTCCATAAAAGTGTAGACAGAAAGCATAATGATGAGACAAATGCAGTGAGGGACAGTAACTAAGTATATTTACTCAAGTAGCTACTTAAGTACAAATCTGATGTACTTTGGGTATTTCATTTACTGAGAGGGAAATACTGTGCATTCTACTCAAGCTACATTTATTTGATAGCTATAGTTACTTTCAGATAGTTTGTTTTATATGTTGTTGTTTCATATTTACAAGTTGCTGTGTGTTGTTATAGATCAGACTAGTGCACCAGTGACAGCTGTTAAAATAAGTTCTACCATGACAACATTTAAATGCTGCTACGTTGCCTACGTTGATCAATTAATACTCAATACATATTCATGTATATGATGATTACAACACTTGAAATTGGGTCACTCTGCATCATGAGTACTTTGAACTCTTCATTTGAAGTAGTCCTACATTCTGCTGACATTTTGACATTTTGTTGTATTCTAAATGCATGTATACAACACAGTACAACAGCCAAGGCGAGCAGAGGTGGTGACATCATCAAGTTCGCTGCTGTTCCAAAGGCAGAAATGACTGTCCTCACATCCTCCCGTCCTCCCGTCCTCCTGTTCTTGGGAAGTCCGGACTCTCGCGTGGACTTGCCAAGTCCACAAGTTTTGTGTTTTTTTTTTTTTAAATTTAGGCACGATAGGCATAACAGCATCGTCAAAACACTTAAGAAAACCATTATATAGCCTACATAAGTATAGATACATACATCAAAAAACCAGGGGAAACAAAGGATTAGGACATACTAAAATAATAGGGGGAGAAGGAAAGAAAGCAAAAAAAAAAAAGAATGAAACAAAAAAAAAAAAAGAAACATTGCCAGAAATGTACATAAATAACATCCATAATTGTTCTTAAAGTGGGGCTATATTGAGCCTCTCAAAAATACAGTTTGTTTTCATGGCTTTTTTATTTTTAATGTCTTTTATTGTTATTGCATATTGGTGGATTTCTTGGGTGAATTGTTGCAGACTGGGTTTTGATTCTGCCCTTTTTTTTTTTTTTTTTTTTTGTGGATATGGAATTGGGCCATAAGAAGTAAGTGTCCGACCTCACCGCAGCCTGTTGGCCCCGCCTCCTGCTGCAGCCGCCTGCTTTTGTCTACGTCACAGGTGAGGCGCAGTTCATCTCCAACGAGCCTAATGTCCTCTGTGCGCGTGTTAAACTACAGTAAATGATATCGGCTACCTTCGTCTCTGTAGCTCCTCTTCCTCCGAATAGAACAAACAAAGTCACATAAACACGCAAACAATCACCTGAATTAACGCTTTTATTCTGAAAAACCCTCCCGGAAACGTCTTAGTTGTTCTTCCGGGCAGCAGAGCAGCAACAGCAGCAGAAGAAGAAGAAGAAGACGTTGTCAGATAGCATTAGCAATAGTGCTAGCTGTTCAGTTAGCTCATACTTGAAGACGAGCCTGCGGATTAAAGCTCACGCGACTCTGCTGACGTAAGTCAACGTCACATTTATTTTCTGAACATTTTAAATGTTTAATTTGTTTTAAAAGCCCGAAAATACGACACGATAAACTTCAGACCGGCGAAGTTAAGCTGACTGACGTCACAGAGTTAGCATCAGAGCTAACGAGCTGTTTCAGTCCATTCATGAAACCCTAACAGGTTACTTACCTGTGGACAGGTGACCCTGAGCTGCTGTGTGTGTGTGTGTGTGTGTGTGTGTGTGTGTGTGTGTGTGCGCGCGCGCGCGACTTATTAATCGAAATGACTTTGTAACCAGTAAGTTCCCACTGACACGCCAGACTGTTTCTGTGTGACGTCACTGATGTGCAAACATGTCTGCTCCTCTTCCTCATCATGTCTGTCATGTGTCAGTGAACACAGTGTGAGCTCCTTCATCATGATGACAGCTCTGACAGGAAGTGATGTAACTGACAGCACATTAGATGGATTAGGTTCAGTATTTCCTTATCTTCAGACAAACAGCAGAGGCTCCTTTTACCTGCTGGACAGTTTCGACTGTGACTCCAGGACCAGAACAGGAAAACTTAACATCAGGCGTCACTGCCTACAGATTCTGATAGATCTGTTGGGCCGGCCAGCTGATTAATGACACGTCAGCAACACGTCAGATGAAACTTCTGACGAAGACTGGAGTCACAGTCGAAACTGTCAGGCAGGTAAAAGAAACATCTCCTACACTGTTTGTCTGAAGATAAGAAAATATTGAACAATGACAGAACATTAATCACTGTTCCTGATAATCCATCAATAGATTAATTGATTACTAGACTTGCATTGATTACAATTTTTGGGGCCAATCCCGATTTCTGATTTGCAGTGTTTGGACGGCCTATTACGATTTTGGCCACTACCAATTTCATTTTTTTCAAACCACTTTACAGCTCACAAGATATTGCAATATTTTCTATGTTTGCTTTATCAGAACATTTTAACCAGGATACAACCAGCTCTTCAATAATCACCTCAAACACAAACACAAACACAAACAACAACAGCAACACAGGTTGAGAAACATTTTCCTTTTTGCTCAAATATAACTTCAGGTACAGTATTAAAATAAATAAGTTAAAAAGGCATACATAAATAAAAACATGGATAAATAAAATAATAATTCTTGCTGTATAGCATTTGTGGGTAATTTCTTGAATAGACAAAAATTCCACACGGCCGACATGTTGGTCGCCTGTATGAAAGCCTTTAGTGCTGAGGACGCGCCCGCCAGTAAGCGTGTGAACACGCGCCTCGTCAGTGTCCAGCGGCACAGTGCAGCAGTGAGAGCTCCACAGTTCAGGCTAACACGGACAATAAACAACTTCCTCCTTCTCTCTTTTGATGAGTGTGCGTGAATGATGAAGGTGAGAAGCCGCCCATGTTTCACTTCCTCACATCGCCCAAGCTGTGAGTTGCACATGTGCGTGTGTGTGCTGCTGATGTTACGCGATGTCAATCATGCGGCGCGGCGGGAATTTGACCGGCATTTTAAATCGGCATATTTTAAACTGACCAGCCGGTCACAGGTCATGGCTGATCAGCTGAAAACAGGCCCGATTCCGAGCACTGCTGATTAATCGGTGCAAGTCTATTGATTATGCATAAAATATAGTCTTTGTGATTGATACACCAAGTGTGACGCTCCTCTGACAGAACCTGAAACCTGACCCAGAACCTGAAACCTGACCCCTGAATGTGTCCTGGTTTAAAACTGATTCTGGATTGGTCTGAACGCTGAGGAACCTTCAACACCAGAGTCCAGAGACATTTCATATTCAAACTGACAAACTTTATTGTTCTGTGTAATGAAGTAGCGACAGGAGCAACAACAGACGGTTTCCTGTTCACCTGGGGTCCATTTCACAAAGCAGGTTTAGTGAAAACTCAGAGTCTGTTAACCCTGAAATGAGGGAAACTCTGAGTTTTCCGTTTCAGAAAGGGAGGTAACTCAAACCAGAGAAAGAGGGGTAACTCTAACCTGTTTCAGGGAGAGAGGTAACTTAAGCTCTCGGTCAGTTACCATAGTAACAGACTCTATGAACCTAACCTGGTCGGGACCAGGTTTTTCTCAATGAACCTCGAGTTTCTCTCTGTCTCCACCCTCTTTCAGAGCCACACTCCATCTGATTTCCTCATTCATTCAGTCAGCAGGCGAGTTTTGGCGTAGCCTAGTTCTGCCGTCTGTCATTTTAAAAATCATTTAAAAAAATCAGAGTCAGTATATTAGAAGTCCATTAGGCACAGTAGGTGGCGACTTTTTTCACTAACATGGCATGTCCTTTTGATAACGATCCCGTGGATGAAGATGCAGCATTACTGCGCAGAGAATTAAATATTCGTCGGGAGATGGTTATCAGACTGCGCATAGATGTTCTAGCATTTCCACACAATTATCTTTTTGAGCGGTACCGTTTCACGTCACAGTCCATCATCTACATACACGACCTAATCCGTCCTTATTTGCAACATTACCAATCGTAGTCATGCTCTCACATCCCAGCAGATATTGTGTGTTGCGCTGTGTTTCTTTGCAAATGGAAGTTTTTTGTAGAATGTTGGAGACGCTGAGCACTTGAGTAGGGCAGCTGTGTGCAGGGCGGTCAGAAAAGTGTGTTCGTTTTACGGGCATCTGCCTTCTTTCTGTTGGCTAGAAGTCTGTGTTAGTTTAAATAGGCTTAATTATTTAACAGAACATTATCATTTGACCTGCGGCCATATGTTCTGGACACTCGGGTGAAGAGAGGAGCAGAGCTGTCAACTGATCACCACCTGGTGGTGAGTTGGATCAGATGGTGGGGGAAGACGCCGCGCAGACCTGGCAGGCCCAAACGAACAGTGAGGGTCTGCTGGGAACGCCTGGCGGAAGAACCTGTCCAGATGATCTTCAACTCCCACCTCTGGGAGAGCTTCAACCGCGTCCCGAGGGCAGAGGGGGACATTGAGTCCGAATGGGCCTTGTTCCGCTCTGCCATTGTCGAGGTGGCAGTTGCGAGCTGTGGCCACAAGGCCGCTGGGGCCAGTCGCGGCAGTAATCCCCGAACCCGCTGGTGGACACCAGAGGTGAGGGGAGCCGTCAGGCTGAAGAAGGAGGCCTACAGGGCATGGTTGGTCTGTGGGTCTCCAGAAGCAGCTGACGGGTACCGGCGGGCCAAGTGGAGCGCAGCGGCGGCAGTCGTTGAGGCAAAAACTCGGGCGTGGGAGGAGTTCGGTGAGGCCATGGAGGAAGATTATCGATCAGCTCCAAAGAGGTTCTGGCAAACCGTCCGGCGCCTCAGGGGGGGAAGGCGACAACTTGCTCACACTGTTTACAGTGGGGGCGGGGAGCTGCTGACGTCAACTGGGGACATTGTCAGGCTGTGGAAGGAATACTTTGAGGAGCTCCTCAATCCCACCAACACGTATTCCAGTGAGGAAACAGAGACAGGGGTCTCGGGGGCGGGTCGTCCAATTTCTGGGGCAGAAGTCGCTGAGGTAGTGAAACAACTCCGAGGCGGCGGAGCCCCGGGGGTGGATGAGATTCGTCCTGGATATCTCAAGGCTCTGGATGTTGTAGGGCTGTCCTGGCTGACACGCCTCTGCAACATTGCGTGGACATCGGGGGCAGTGCCTCTGGAGTGGCAGACCGGGGTGGTGGTCCCCATTTTCAAGAAAGGGGACCAGAGGGTGTGTTCCAACTACAGGGGGATCACATTCCTCAGCCTACCCGGTAAGGTCTACTCCAGGGTGCTGGAGAAGAGGGTCCGGTCGATAGTTGAACCTCAGATTGAGGAGGAGCAATGTGGTTTTCGTCCCGGACGCGGAACCGTGGACCAGCTCTTTACCCTCGCCAGGGTGCTGGAGGGGGCATGGGAGTTCGCCCAACCAGTCCACATGTGTTTTGTGAATTTGGAGAAGGCTTACGACCGTGTCCCCAGGGGCATCCTGTGGGGGGTGCTCTGGGAGTATGGGGTTGGTGGCCCCTTGCTAAGGGCCATCCAGTCCCTGTACTGAAGGAGCATGAGTCTGGTTCGGGTGGCTGGCAGTAAGTCGGACCTTTTCCCGGTGAGGGTTGGACTCCGCCAGGGCTGCCCTTTGTCACTGGTTCTGTTCATAACTTTCATGGACAGAATTTCTAGGCACAGCCGAGTGGTGGAGGGTGTCAGGTTTGGTGACGGGAGGATCTCGTCCCTGCTATTTGCGGATGACGTGGTCCTCCTAGCTCCATCGAACAGTGACCTCCAGCTCTCGCTGGGGCGGTTCGCAGCCGAGTGTGAAGCGGCTGGGATGAAAATCAGCACCTCCAAGTCTGAGGCCATGGTCCTCAGCCGGAAAAGGGTGGATTGCCCACTCCAGGTCAGGGGGGAGGTCCTTCCTCAGGTGGAGGAGTTTAAGTATCTCGGGATCTTGTTCACGAGTGAGGGTAGGATGGAGCGGGAGATTGACAGGCTGATTGGGGCGGTGTCAGCAGTGATGCAGGCGCTTAACCGGTCTGTTGTGGTGAAGAGGGAACTTAGCCAGAAAGCGAAGCTCTCAATTTACTGGTCGATCTACGTTCCAACCCTCACCTATGGTCACGAGCTCTGGGTGACCGAAAGAATGAGATCGCAAGTACAAGCGACCAAAATGAATTTCCTCCGCAGGATGGCTGGGCTCAGCCTTAGGGATAGGGTGAGGAGCTCAGACATCCGGGAGGGACTCGGAGTAGAGCCGCTGCTCCTCCACATCGAGAGGAGCCAGTTGAGGTGGTTCGGGCATCTGGTAAGGATGCCTCCCGGACGCCTCCCTTGGGAGTTGTTTCGGGCGTGTCCAACCGGGAGGAGACCTCGGGGCCGCCCCAGGACACGCTGGAGGGACTACATCACCCGGCTGGCCTGGGAACGCCTTGGGGTTCCCGCGGAAGAGCTGACGGAAGTGGCAGGGGAGAGGACTGTCTGGGCTTCTTTGCTGAGGCTGCTGCCCCCGCGACCCGGACCCGGATAAGTGGAGGACGACGAGTACGACGAGTATTTAACAGAACATGATATAGATGAGAAGACATTTATGTGTGTGAAAACAGCATTATGTTGGGGGTAAAACAACTGCACAGTCAAACAGCCACTTAATATTTACTTTACAATGTAAAACATGATCAAAATGAGGTTCCCCCATGAGATTATGCTGAGGTCTTACCTGTTTGAACAATGTTTTTATATTTCATCTTAAATTGCTGCCAAGTGCGCTTCTGCCCCGCGGGAACCTAAATGAAATAAATTAATAGGCTACCATTCAAGCAGTTTTCCCCTGTAATATTATTGTGATTGCAAAGGACTACATTTAAACTTTGCATTGACCAGAGCAGCAATGTTCTCCCACGCCGTCTCCCTCTCTTTTGCAGCTGCAGCGGTGTTGCACTTCTTTTTGAAAACGTGTGCAAACTCGCAGTATGAGCACATTAAGATTTCTAATTCTAATGGGCTGAAAAACGCAGCCCTCCTCTTCCCCGTTGCCATGGTGACTCGTCGAATCGGAGCTCCATTGATGCAGGCTTTTTATAGTTGTGGTGCACGCGCTTAACTCCAGGTGAAACTACTCCGAGTTGATTAAACTGATTCAAATCAGCTGTTCTGGAACCGGAAACTCAGAGTTTCCTATCTCAGAGCAGATCAACTCAGAGTTCAGGATTAGACTCAGAGTTTGTTGAACCTGCTTTGTGAAACGGACCCCAGGTCCTGTTTCACAAAGCAGGTTCCAACAAACTCTGATCCTGATCCTGATCCTGATCTCTGAGCTGACTGAGCCTGAGCTGAGAAACAGAACAGCTGATCAGCATTAAGTCAATCAGCTCTGAGTATGTTCAGCCTGAGAGAGGTGCGTTCACAGTGAGCACCAACAGACATCATCAGTAGAGTGCAGATAACATGACTCTCAGAGACAGGAAGCAGAACTTGTTTCATCCCAACTGAAGACATGAAACAAATCTCTTGCGTCAGCTGCAGCTGAACATCGTGAGGTGTGATGGGAACAGACTGCAGAGTTAACAGGTAATGTGAGGTGATGTCATGTGATGAGGTCACGTGTCTAACATACAGAAACATGTTTCTGTCTTAACAGTGTGATATAATATATTCAGCTGTAATGTGATGGAGCCCAAACACACTGGGCACAAACTCAACATCAAACACAAAGGCTGCAGGCTGGGTTTGAACCCGCGGCCGCTGCAACAAGAACTAAGTTCCCGTACTTGGGGCGTCCGCTAAAGGACACGCCATGTTTCTACTTCCTGCTACACGCTCAGCCTCAGGCTGTGTATGTATGAAATGTCTCTGGACTCTGGACTCAGTCATGATTTCAAGTGTCCTCGGGGACTGATTCAGTATCAGTGATGTAGATAATAACAGATGATGTAAACACTGAGGACAGCTGGACATTGATGATGTCATACTTCCTGTTTTCACCTCGTCACCACGTTTTCCTGTAACTCTGAGGTTACAACAATAACGAGACAAGAGACAGACGAGTGTCCAATCGTGTCCAACAAAACAAACACCTGTCAACAGGTAAATCATACCAAGACAAGTGTTCCTAATAAACTGGACACTGAGTGTTGCAGTCAGTGTGAGGACACCTGCTGGAGGACGAGTCATGTCCAGGTGTCTGTGTCTCTGTCTGTTCTCAGGTGTGATGTAGGAATCCTGTCCATGTGTCTCTGTCTGTCCTCAGATGTGATGTAGGAGTCATGTCCAGATGTCTCTGTCTGTCCTCAGATGTGATGTAGGAGTCATGTCCAGGTGTCTCTGTCTGTACTCAGGTGTGATGTAAGGATCATGTCCAGGTGTCTCTGTCTGTCCTCAGGTGTGATGTAGGAGTCATGTCCATGTGTCTCTGTCTGTCCTCAGGTGTGATGTAGGAGTCATGTCCACGTGTCTCTGTCTGTCCTCAGGTGTGATGTAGGAATCATGTCCAGGTGTCTCTGTCTGCCTTCAGGTGTGATGTAGGAGTCATGTCCAGGTGTCTCTGTCTGTCCTCAGGTGTGATGTAGGAGTCATGTCCATGTGTCTCTGTCTGTCCTCAGGTGTGATGTAGTCATGTCCATGTGTCTCTGTCTGTCCTCAGGTGTGATGTAGGAATGATGTCCATGTGTCTCTGTCTGTCCTCAAGTGTGATGTAGGAATTATGTCCATGTGTCTCTGTCTGTCCTCAGTAGGGTTGGGTACCGAAACTCGGTACTTTTTGTACTTGGTACTGATTCACGTCGGTACTACCGAGTACCGATTCACTTAAAATGAAACGGTGCCAAATTTCGGTACCCGAGGTGGAGGCGGACCGAGAGCACATGACTCGCACCTCAGACTCAGCAACAATGGCGACAAAAACAATGTGCAGACAAAAGTTAACGTGCAGCACTGTTCCTAAATGTTCTCAATAAAATGTTGAAACTGAGAAGTTTAGACTATGGGCCCGAACGATGCATAGTGCGTCCAAATTCACACCCGTTATTCTCTGTGGATTTTCTCCGCGACCGTGCGTCCTAGTGAGAAGCCACGCATATCAGCAGAAACAACAGAATTGTAGCTTTCCGACAAGGCCAAGCACTTGTCGGTTTTCACAGTGAAAAATTACAATAAAATTATGTATAACAGAGCTTTCATACAGCTTTGCACACACATTACTCTTGGATGGATTAATCGCGAACGCAGGGTCGCACAGAAATGCCACGCATATCACATGAAAGCGCAGGACCACACACATCATTGTGCTGTCATCCCATCACGCTCTAAATACAGATCAATTGTCTACAAAATAAAAACTTGATGAATTTCTTTACAGTCCATTATACAGATCTTGTTATCAGTCACTTCATATAGTGAGGAATATCGTATCTTACCACGTCTTAGGCTTGTGTGTGTTTCTCCCTGTCTATCCACATTTGTAGTCCGGCTTTCAAGATGCAAATATCTCCATATTGTCCAGTTGACACTCCATCAAACTTTGTATGACAAGACCAGCCACTTCACCTTTGCGCACCCAGACAACTGCAGCCTAATTATGCATGCTGACAGGGCCGTAGTCACCATATACATTGAGGGGGACACGTGCCCCCCACCAATGCCCAAAATGTTCCCCCAATATATAACTGAAACTGAAAAACAAATATTATCTTGGAGGACATCATTGCACTTGGTTGACTATTTTTCTATGATCGTAGATGTAAATATTGCATGTTTCTTTTAGATAAAACACATTTTTGACCTGTGAATGAGTCAATGGAATTTCTTGCAATAATGAAAAAATACTGGCAAACATGTCCGCCTGGCACAAACCACATGTTTTGGACAGCTGTGAAGTGACAGAATGTCCCACCATCATGGTTCTTATATTGCCAGATTCCAGAGAGTCTCCCCTCTTCATATATGGTAGAATATGTCTTTTTCCAACTTGCTATGGTGAGATACATGTAAAAATGTAACAATTTAGTCACACGGATTTGTTTTTTTTTCATTGATATAAAAATCAATATAAAATACACGCACATAGAAGGACATGAAATGATGGCAAATCTGGTTAGCCCAGATTGTCCTGAAAAAAACAAGATATAGCATGTGTATGTAGCCTTTATAATGACTGTGATATGAGCTTAAAAGTAAAGGCAGTAAAAATACCCCAAAAAAGGCCTAGGGCCCATAGGGTTAAAAAGTACCGAAATAAAGTACTGTTTGGTACCGGTACTGAATTCCAGATACCGGTACCGGTACCGTATCGGTTCAATTATGAACAGTACCCAACCCTAGTCCTCAGGTGTGATGTAGGAGTCATGTCCAGGTGTCTCTGTCTGTCCTCAGGTGTGATGTAGGAGTCATGTCCAGGTGTCTCTGTCTGTCCTCAGGTGTGATGTAGGAGTCATGTCCAGGTGTCTCTGTCTGTCCTCAGGTGTGATGTAGGAGTCATGTCCAGGTGTCTCTGTCTGTCCTCAGGTGTGATGTAGGAGTCATGTCCAGGTGTCTCTGTCTGTACTCAGGTGTGATGTAAGGATCATGTCCAGGTGTCTCTGTTTGTCCTCAGGTGTGATGTAAGGATCATGTCCAGGTGTCTCTGTTTGTCCTCAGGTGTGATGTAGGAATCATGTCCAGGTGTCTCTGTCTCTGTCTGTCCTCAGGTGTGATGTAGGAGTCATGTCCAGGTGTCTCTGTTTCTGTCTGTCCTCAGGTGTGATGTAGGAGTCATGTCCAGGTGTCTCTGTTTCTGTCTGTCCTCAGGTGTGATGTAAGGATCATGTCCAGGTGTCTCTGTTTGTCCTCAGGTGTGATGTAGGAATCATGTCCAGGTGTCTCTGTCTCTGTCTGTCCTCAGGTGTGATGTAGGAGTCATGTCCAGGTGTCTCTGTTTTTGTCTGTCCTCAGGTGTGATGTAGGAGTCATGTCCAGGTGTCTCTGTTTCTGTCTGTCCTCAGGTGTGATGTAAGGATCATGTCCAGGTGTCTCTGTTTGTCCTCAGGTGTGATGTAAGGATCATATCCATGTGTCTCTGTTTGTCCTCAGGTGTGATGTAAGGATCATGTCCAGGTGTCTCTGTTTCTGTCTGTCCTCAGGTGTGATGTAAGGATCATGTCCAGGTGTCTCTGTCTGTCCTCAGGTGTGATGTAGGAGTCATGTCCAGGTGTCTCTGTTTCTGTCTGTCCTCAGGTGTGATGTAGGAGTCATGTCTCTGCAGACGGTGCTGCAGCAGAGAATAAGCTCCGCCCAGGCGTTGCTGCAGCGGGCGGAGCACCTCTGTCAAGGTGTGGAGGGTCACCAGAAGCTGTGTGGTAAACTGCGGGCGGAGCTGCGCTTCCTGCGACGGGTGGAGGCCGGAGAGCTGCAGGTCAAAGAGTCTCACCTGCACAGCACCAACCTGACTCACCTGACGGCCATCGTGGAGTCGGTGGAGAGTCTGGAGGACGTGGTCGCTCTGCTGCATGTCTTCACCTACCAGGACGCCGCCGGCTGCAGACAGACGCTGGTGGTGGACGTGGTGGCTAACAGGGGACACACCTGGGTGAAGGCGGTGGGCAGGAAGGCGGAGGCTCTACACAACATCTGGCAGGGGCGGGGCCAGTATGGAGACAAGAGCATCGTCAGCCAGGCCCAGGACTTCCTGCAGGCCAGCCGCCAGCAGCCCGTCCAGTACCGCCACCCCCACATCGTCTTCGCCTTCTACAACGGGGTCTCCTATCCCATGGCTGAACGCCTCAAGGACATGGGCGTTGCCGTCCGCGGGGACATTGTTGCTGTCAACGCTGTGATGACAGAGGAAGGAGGGGAAGAGGAGGAGCAGCAGGAGGAGGAGGAGGAGGAGGAGGAGGAGCCAGTTGAAGATAAAGATGAAGATGAGGAGGAGGAGGAGTCTGAGCTGACACGAGTCGACCGCGGCACGGTGGTGGCCAGCCTGGCGTTTCCCGCTCAGGTGAAGGTGGAGGAGTGTCAGCGTGTTAACCTGGACATCACCACGCTCATCACGTACGTGTCGTCGCTGAGTCACGGGCGATGTTACTTCACCTTCAGGGAGCCCGTGCTGACGGAGCAGGCGGCACAGGAGCGCCACCAGCAGGTGCTGCCGCAGCTCGACGCCTTCATGCAAGGGAAGGAGTTGTTCGCCTGCCGTGCCGCCATCGGCGACTTCCAGCTGATCCTGGACACGCTGGGCGGGCCAGGTGAGAAGGAGCGGGCTGAGAAGCTGCTGGCCCGACTTCACGTGGTGGACGACCAGCCGTCGGAGCGCACATTGCACCTCACACCCAGCGCCAAGGTCAACCGCCGCTCGCTCATGATCTTTGGTACAGGAGACTCACTGAGAGCCGTTACCATGACGGCAAACAGCCGATTCGTCAGGGCGGCGGCCAATCAGGGCGTCCGATACAGCGTGTTCATCCACCAGCCGAGAGCTCTGACTGAGGGCAAGGAGTGGAGGGCCTCGCCTGTCTCTGAGCAGGGGCTGATGGGAGTTTGAGTTCATACACAGGTGCATTAATCAATGTGTCATGTAAATATCATCTGATCATAAATCTGTAATCAAAGATCAATAAAGTGTCACGCCCACTTCCTGCTCTGTTGTCAACTGTTACTGCAGGTCACCTGGTGTGTCACACAGGTGTGTCGTGTTACTGTTCACACACAGAACAGATCAGCATAATAAATTAACAGTAATCTGTATGACACAATGAGACAGAGAGAGAGACAGAGAGAGAGAGAGAGAGATGCAGGACAGACGGTAATAACAGTAGCTTACAACAACATTAATGAAAGTAAATATAATTATAGTTCTGGCTACTGTGGTACAATATGTTGAAAGTATGTATTAATATCTGGCAGTATACATGTGTGACAATAGTCATATGTGTATAATAACAGTAGAAGTATGACTAATGACTAATGATGGCAGCAGCAGCAGGAGGCATCTGGCAGGACCACGGCAGCAGCACAACCACACACGTCACGCTGTCCAGGCACCGCTGTGATATGAGTTAATCTGAGAGACAGTGGAGCACAAAGGCTCCGGAGAAGAAGCCGAGTTAGTGACATCCAGAATGGCCGAGTTAGCAAGATGCAGTAATAGAATACGAGAGAGAGAGAGAGAGAGAAGGAGAGAAGGTGCCCGGTGTATTATAGGGGGGTCCTCCGGCAGACTAGGCCTAAGTCAGCCTAACTAGGGGCTGGTACAGGGCAAGCCTGAGCCAGCCCTAACTATAAGCTTTATCAAAGAGGAAAGTCTTAAGTCTAGTCTTAAATGTGGAGACGGTGTCTGCCTCCCGGACCGTAACAGGAAGATGATTCCACAGGAGAGGAGCCTGATAGCTGAAGGCTCTGGCTCCTGATCTACTTTTGGAGACTTTAGGGACCACGAGTAACCCTGCGTTCTCAGAGCGCAGTGTTCTGGTGGGATAATATGGCACTATGAGCTCTCTAAGATATGACGGAGCTTGACCATTTAGAGCTTTATAAGTTAACAGTAGGATTTTAAATTCAATTCTGGATTTTACAGGGAGCCAGTGCAGAGAAGCTAAAACAGGAGAAATATGATCTCGTTTCTTAGTTCCTGTTAGTACACGTGCTGCTGCATTCTGAATTAGCTGGAGAGTTTTTAAGGACTTACTAGAGCTACCTGATAATAGAGAGTTACAGTAATCCAGCCTAGAGGTAACAAAAGCGTGGACCAATTTTTCTGCATCTTTTCGGGTCAGGATAGGCCTAATTTTCACAATATTTTAAATGAGAATTAAAAAACAATACAGTAATGAAACAGTAACTCCAACAGAACAGTACAGAAAAGCAACAAAACTATAACAAACAACAGAAGAAAGCAGAGAAACTGTGTGATAGTACACTGGGCATGAGATGGATTATTGAATTAAGAAGCCATGGTGAACACATGAGTTTGATGAGTTATTATTATTATTTGTTATCATCCATCCATTTTCCAACCGCTTATCCTTTTATGGGTCACAGGGGGGCGGAGCCTATCCCAGCTGACACTGTGTGAGGGGCACGGTTCCCCCCTCTGGACAGGTCACCAGACTATCACAGGACTGACACATAGAGACAGACAACCATTCACACTCACATTCACACCTACAGACAATTTAGAGTCACCAATTAACCTGCATGTCTTTGGACTGTGGGAGGAAGCTGGAGCACCTGGAGGAAACCCACGCTGACACAGGGAGAACATGTCAGAGCACCTGGAGGAAACCCACGCTGACACAGGGAGAACATGTCAGAGCACCTGGAGGAAACCCACGCTGACACAGGGAGAACATGTCAGAGCACCTGGAGGAAACCCACGCTGACACAGTGAGAACATGTCGGAGCACCTGGAGGAAACCCACGCTGACACGGGGAGAACATGTCAGAGCACCTGGAGGAAACCCACGCTGACACAGGGAGAACATGTCAGAGCACCTGGAGGAAACCCACGCTGACACAGGGAGAACATGTCGCACTAGTGTGCAGCCTTTATTTTTATTATTATCATTATTAAACATGTAAAGTCACAGTCGTGGTTTTATTGTGAAAGGTAAACAGGTGTTTATCAGGACAGATTTTTAGTGGTTATTAATATTAAGTGACATCACGTCCACACAGCTGACCAATCACTGAGTAAGGAGGAAGTGATGTCACAGTGTTTCAGTCTCCAGTTTATAAAGACACACATATTTTGGTACTTTTCAGACTCAGAAATCGGAAATATGATGTCACACTGATTCACTTTTATTCTTCAGATAGAAAATAATCAAACATCTTCTCTGATAGAAATTATAGATCATAGGCTATAGATTATAGATCATAGGTTATAGATCATAGATTATAGATCATAGATTATAGATCATAGGTTATATACTTCTGCTGTGGCAAGATGTTCGTGCTTTTACTTTGAAAAACTGGAAGCGGAAGTGGGTGTGTCCATCATGTTTAAATAAACGGCAGCCTGTTAGCAGATAGCCTGTTAGCAGTAGGTTGGTGAGTTTCGGGATAAGATGCCGAAGGTCGGCGCTGAGGCGGAGCTGCGGACTCTGACGGAGGTGAGGACACACCTGTAACCTTCAACTTTAAATTCAAAATCAAACTTTATTCCATTAAACAACAACATGACGTGTCATCTGAGCTGCTGCTAACCGGCTAGCCTGCGAAGCTAACAGGAAAGATCCATTAAGAGGCGTTAGTTTAGTTAGCGCAATGTTAAAAAACATAACAAAAAAACAGTAGCTGACCGACTGCTGCTACTGTCTCCTCTCCTCCTCCTCTTCCTCTCCTCCCGTGTCCTCCTCCTCCTCCTCTCCTCTCCTCCTTTGCTCTCCTTCCTCTCCCCCTCTTCCTTCTCCTCTCAGTGTCAGTACAGGTATCCAGGTGAAACTCTGTTAGATCTTCAGAGGGTTCGTTCTCTGTTCTCTGATCTTCGTCTCTACGTTGATTTTTACTGTGAGTACATGAACATTAATTCATTCATTCATCCATCAAACACTCTGGTTCCCTCAAAGACAAAAACATAGAGACACATGACCCCCACTCCCTCTATCCTCTTAGGACTACAGTTCCCATGATCCTTGTGGTGATGTAAACAGGAAGTATAATGCTTCCATGGAGTCTGGGACGAACCGACTGTTCACACCAAGAGAACATTCGTAAATCTGACACTCTACAATAACATGAGAATGTTCTGTGTCTACAGACAGGTGCTGCAGTCAGGTGCCGCAGACAGCTGCAGCTGCAGACAGGTGCTGCAGTCAGGTGCCGCAGACAGCTGCTATGCAGACAGGTGCTGCAGACAGCTGCAGCTGCAGACAGTTGCTGCAGACAGGTGCTGCAGACAGGTGCTGCAGACAGTTGCTGCAGACAGCTGCTATGCAGACAGGTGCTGCAGACAGCTGCAGCTGCAGACAGGTGCTGCAGACATTTGCTGCAGACGGTTACTGCAGACAGGTGCTGCAGACAGGTGCTGCAGACATTTGCTGCAGACGGTTACTGCAGACAGTTGCTGCAGACGGTTACTGCAGACAGTTGCTGCAGACAGTTACTGCAGACAGGTGCTGCAGACAGGTGCTGCAGACAAAAATGGCGATATTCATTTGAGTGTTTCCCTGCAGAGCTACAGTGGAAGGATCATAACAAAAAGAGAGAATTGGGCACTATACAAAAGACTGTAACGTTAAAAGATATCTGCTTGAGCTTATACTTGCAGCATTCATATAATAATTGGGATTCAGATGGGTGAGTGTGAGCAAACATTATCAATGTGACAATTTCGTCTCAGTTTGTGGCTGGCAGCTTATAGCCCTTTTTTTAATTCCGACCTTAGTAATTAAATAATATCTTTCACCGCGTTGTCCACGTTTATTTATCCTGTGTGAAACAACACGATGAGAACGTACGGGCTGCATTATCTCAGATGCTTTTTGTAGTCCATCTTCAGCACATTGTAGTTTCACCACAGCAGACCCACGTCAATAACATCCGCCGTCGCATCATTACGTAGCCCAGTGTAAGTGCAGTTGGATTCTCTCAGCACCACAGTTGTCTTTTCCTAAGTCCTTATGAATTCTCCTTCACATCTTCCCTTGACCTTGTGACGTTTTCCATCGAGGTCAAGGAAAAGTGGTTAGGAAAAGACGATAGGAGGGACTTTTCGACTGCAGTCCATGCCTACATTCAGAGCGAGGGGTGACGAGGAAGTAGAACTACACATGGCATACCTACACGCGAAAGAATGGCAGAAGCAAGAAAGCTTGAAAGTAAGCTGGTACGGTCCGGTACTGCGTACCGCCACTGAATCTTTTAGTGGTACCAGGAAGAGGAGAGAGCGGCTGCCTGCTAAAGCTCACATTCAGAACCAGCCACGGCCGCACTTTAGGCCAGAAAATAGATCTGCTAACAATATATGCAGTTTTAAACTTTGTCTGTTTGTACACAGAGAACAGCTTGAACCAGCTGCGTGTGAGCTAACGATCAGGGACTTCACTCTCAGCAGTACGTGACTGCGCATGCGCGTCTACTTCTGAAACACAGTGGTTGGGGTGCGTTTGATTTATTGTACTGGGACGTTTGTTTTTCCCACAACTGGACCACGGACGTCAAAAAACGCCGTTTGAACCGGGACAGGACAAACAATAAATGAAACCAGCAAAACTCCACACATTCTTGTGGTCGGCTCAAATGCTGTCAGCGTGATTTAAATAGTAAATATTTAAATAGTAAATATTTAGTTTATTGCAGATATTGATCAATGTTTTTTACAACGAAAAATAGGTAACGACGAAAAGAAAAAAATGACATGCATGGGTTTAAATGTTCATCAAGGTTTCATACACGCCAGCACCCTAAACATTACAACAAATATTCTACTATACACTTTGTGAAGTGTTTCTAATTTCTTTCTGCTCCATACAGGTACAGTAAAATATTGAAATGTTTTTGTTTGTTTGTTTGGTTTTTGACTTTGCTTTTTAAAAATGCATGAAGCGAGGAGAGCTGAACAATATGAAGCAATGAAGGTTTTGGTAATAGTACCAGCAAGAATTTAAAACTACTTTCACCCCAGTATATACGTGATATCAAACTGTTGATAGAAATGTTATTTTATTTGCAAATATTTTAATGAAGTATTTCTTGTTTAAGTACATGGGATCTTAGGATTTTTTTAAATTTTTTTTTTATTTTATTTTTTTGCCCTGGTATCGACTTTGGTATCGAGAATCGTGTGATTTTACTGGTATCAGCACCGACTACTGAATTTTTGGTATCGTGACATCCCGGCTGCAGACGCAGAACAGATAAGCTTCTGTCCGTCTGCAGTGGTGTTCAGACAACCATCACATGATTTTGATACTGAAGAAAACTACATGTATGTTTTTCACGTGTCCATGTGCAGAGGGGTGAAGAACACAGAAGAACAGGTACCGTCACTGCTGACCGTGCTGGTGAGCAGCCAATCAGCTGACAGAAACAATAACTAACTTCCTGTTGCTGTAAGAACAGCTGAACAATGGTGGCTGATGAACAGACCTGAAGGTAACTTGTCCTCTGACAGGTTTCCCAAACAAAGAGAAGAAGAAGCTGGTTTACCTGGCAGGGACACTTCCTGTTCTCTACGAAGGTGAGACTCTGATAACCAAACAGTCACTGTCCGTCTGTCCATCTGTAGTCTGTATGTCCGTTTGTCTGTCTGCTTCAAGTTGAGCTGTCGTTCTTTCCTCTTTTTTTGTCATTGTTTTGTTATCAGTCAGTGTGCAACATTTAGTTCCCCAGATTTAGCTGCAGAGTGAGCACTCCTCTCTTTCATGCTGCTCTTCGGTACAGGCAGCTGCAGACCCAGGGTGAGTCTGAGTGAGACGGAGGCAGCTGTAGACCCAGTTACGTCCTTGGCACGTGTTTTACGTCAATCACTACCACGTTATTTTCATATTTTGCACCACATGCAAAAGTGAGCGTGTCTGTACTGACACCGCTGCACTGACAAGCCGGAGACGTGTTGCTCCTCCTCACTTCAAGTCGCTATCATTAACTTTTAACCTGCAAAGGTGGCAGTGCTGCAACATTGTAGGACTTTATGAAAGCCCTTATGAACATTTCAATAGTTACACATTAAAACAATATTTATTTGCAGTTACTCTATTGAATGACCCCGGAGCATGAGCAAACGCTCTGTGTCACTTCAGATCAAAGAGATGCGCCCTGTCACTGTCAGTGCAGGGCTGACAGGTCATCCTCCGCTGAGAAGGGAGAGGAGATGGATTGTAGGTCTGTTTGTAAACGGGGCTTCTCTGACAGTCATGTATTTCCCCAAGAAAACATCTCTTTTTTTCTCTTTTTTTTTTTGTTTGTTTGTTTTGTTTTTTCAAAATGTTGACTCTTTAAGTCTTGTGTTTTCTTTACAGGAAGTGAGTATAATATCCCAGTGTGTATCTGGCTTCATGAGACCCACCCGGTGTCCAGACCTCGCTGTTTCGTCTGTCCCTCTGTCTCCATGGTGATCAACCCATCCTGTTCCTGTGTAGATGCCTCCGGCAACATCAGTCTGGATGGACTGAAAAATTGGACTCATGTAAGGCCCACTGAGTATGCTCAGTCAGACAAGCCTGGATAGTCAGCAGTTGAACATTAGTTGTGGTTAGCATGTAGCATTAGCCTGGTTAGTCAGCAGTTGAACATTAGCTGTGGTGAGCATGTAGCATTAGCCTGATTAGTCAGCAGTTGAACATTAGCTGTGGTTAGCATGTAGCATTAGCCTGGTTAAAATCAATCAGTTGAGATCATAACAATGTTGTGTATGTCACTTCCTGTTAGGGCGTGTCCAACCTGTCACTGCTTGTGTCAGAGATGAGGCGGGCCTTCCAGAGGGACACGCCCCTGTATGCCAGGTCTCCAGTCCAAGCCCCGCCCCCTGCAGGTGTGCAGGTGTCAGTGTTAGCTGGAAGGTGTGGTCTCCAAGCTCATGGTTATTGGTAATAATCAATAACAGCTTTTGGTTATAAGGAAGGTTTTATATCTTAGTGTTCTCCTCCTGCAGCATTCATCCTCCCACCTCCATCACCTCCTCCTCCGCCATCACCTCCTCTATCACCTCCTCCTTTTCAAAGAGCCACCACCTCCCCCTCACCTCCTCCCGCCTGTCTGGACTGAAAGGTAAACTTCCTGTCATGATCCTGGGCTCAGCTAAATGTGACGTGTGTTTGTCTCTAAAGTGACCCGACGAAGCCCCTCCCCCTCTGTTGCAGCCAGCCAATGGGAGCAGAGCAAGGAGGTGAGGGTGAGGAGGTCGTACACTGAGGAGCTGCTGGGGATCGACTTCAGTGCGCCTCCTCCTTTATCTTCCTCCTCCAACAACCACAACAACCCATTCCTGAGCTCCTCCCCCTCCTCAGGTGAGACACCTGATCCAGACTGAGGCAGACCTGCACAGTCTGAATCTCTGTCCTGCTGACTGCTGGGTAGTGATGTTAATTATAACTGTAACCATTCCCAAACACTGCAGAACAGGTGCACAGACTCCTGCCTGACTCCACCTGGTCCTGGTCTCCACAGGTGTGGCCCCTGCAGACCCTCTCAGCAGGAGGATGGGAGCTCTGAGGCTGGACACAGAGTCCAGCAGAGACCAGCAGGGTGGGTCACCAGTACAGACAGTCCAATCAGAGGCAGCCAGAGATGGTCACGACACAGGTCCTGGACCAACAGCTGGTCTTGGGACTCAGAGAATTCAGTCAGAACCTGCAGCTGGAGAGGAACACGCCAAGGTGAGGAGGACAAATGGGTCAGCAGGTCTTAGGTGTTCTCAGTGGGTCTCACTTTCAATCAGTTTTATTTATAAAGCCCAAGATCACGAGAGATGCAGGTAATGACAGTAGCTTACAACAACATTAATGAAAGTAATAATATTATAGTTATAGTTCTGGCTACTGTGGTACAATATGTTGAAAGTATGTATTAGTATCAGACAGTATACTTGTGTGACAATAGTCATATGTGTATAATAACAGTAGAAGTATGACTAATGACTAATGATGGCAGCAGCAGCAGGAGGCATCTGGCAGGACCACGGCAGCAGCACAACCACACACGTCACGCTGTCCAGGCACCGCTGTGATATGAGTTAATCTGAGAGACAGTGGAGCACAAAGGCTCCGGAGAAGAAGCCGAGTTAGTGACATCCAGAATGGCCGAGTTAGCAAGATGCAGTAATAGGATACGAGAGAGAGAGAGAGACAGAGACAGAGACAGAGAGAGATGCAGGTAATGACAGTAGCTTACAACAACATTAATGAAAGTAATAATATTATAGTTATAGTTCTGGCTACTGTGGTACAATATGTTGAAAGTATGTATTAATATCTGGCAGTATACATGTGTGACAATAGTCATATGTGTATAATAACAGTAGAAGTATGACTAATGACTAATGATGGCAGCAGCAGCAGGAGGCATCTGGCAGGACCACGGCAGCAGCACAACCACACACGTCACGCTGTCCAGGCACCGCTGCGATATGAGTTAATCTGAGAGACAGTGGAGCACAAAGACTCCGGAGAAGAAGCCGAGTTAGTGACATCCAGAATGGCCGAGTTAATGTTCCCAAACTCTCTTGGAAGGTAAAAGGGTCTCAATGAGAGCCAGATCAACATCAGCGTTACATACAGACTCTCTCACAATGTAGTTCCTACAATAGCGGTCACTGATGTACACACCAATACTCGAGTCTCGAGCCACAATGGCAACTCGCCTATATTGCGTGAGAGTGTTTGGGTTGTTCCCAGCAGCATCCAGATTATCAGCAAAAGCAACAGTCCTTGTGCTAGTAACGTCATGGTGGACACATCATGCACATTAATCACTCATATCCATTAAAATAACAACCGATCCACTTTGAATGGCACGAGTCCGGTTCGGTCTCAGGTGGTCTAAGCAGGTCTCAGGTGGTCTAATATCTATCTTCTTCCTCTTAACATTTCAGATGGCGGCCCGTCTTCCTCCAGACAAGGCAGCCATCTACCTGTCTCTGATGACCATGGAGGGGAGGAGCTTCAGCCCAGGTGATGTCATGGAGGCGGTCCAACTCAACAGAGATTTCCCATTAGCCCTTAAGTTCCTGACTCACAGCTGCCCCATCTGTCAGGAGCAGGTGTCCTTCAGCAAGGTGAGCTCATCAGCCTATCAGAGACCACACCTGTCAGAGCCACCTCCTCCTGTTTCTTCTTCTTCTCCTCCTCTATGTCCTGTAGATCATCACCATGACTCACTGCTCCTGTTTCTTCTTCTCCTCCTCTTCTATGTCCTGTAGATCATCACCATGACTCACTGCTCCTGTTTCTTCTTCTCCTCCTCTATGTCCTGTAGATCATCACCATGACTCACTGCTCCTGTTTCTTCTTCTCCTCCTCTTCTATGTCCTGTAGATCATCACCATGACTCACTGCTCCTGTTTCTTCTTCTTCTCCTCTATGTCCTGTAGATCATCACCATGACTCACTGCTCCTGTTTCTTCTTCTTCTCCTCTATGTCCTGTAGATCATCACCATGACTCACTGCTCCTGTTTCTTCTTCTTCTCCTCTTCTATGTCCTGTAGATCATCACCATGACTCACTGCTCCTGTTTCTTCTTCTTCTCCTCTTCTATGTCCTGTAGATCATCACCATGACTCACTGCTCCTGTTTCTTCTTCTTCTCCTCTTCTATGTCCTGTAGATCATCACCATGACTCACTGCTCCTGTTTCTTCTTCTTCTCCTCTTCTATGTCCTGTAGATCATCACCATGACTCACTGCTCCTGTTTCTTCTTCTTCTCCTCTTCTATGTCCTGTAGATCATCACCATGACTCACTGCTCCTGTTTCTTCTTCTTCTCCTCTTCTGTGTCCTGTAGATCATCACCATGACTCACTGCTCCTGTTTCTTCTTCTTCTCCTCTATGTCCTGTAGATCATCACCATGACTCACTGCTCCTGTTTCTTCTTCTTCTCCTCTATGTCCTGTAGATCATCACCATGACTCACTGCTCCTGTTTCTTCTTCTCCTCCTCTATGTCCTGTAGATCATCACCATGACTCACTGCTCCTGTTTCTTCTTCTCCTCCTCTTCTATGTCCTGTAGATCATCACCATGACTCACTGCTCCTGTTTCTTCTTCTCCTCTTCTATGTCCTGTAGATCATCACCATGACTCACTGCTCCTGTTTCTTCTTCTCCTCCTCTTCTATGTCCTGTAGATCATCACCATGACTCACTGCTCCTGTTTCTTCTTCTCCTCTTCTATGTCCTGTAGATCATCACCATGACTCACTGCTCCTGTTTCTTCTTCTTCTCCTCTTCTATGTCCTGTAGATCATCACCATGACTCACTGCTCCTGTTTCTTCTTCTTCTCCTCTTCTATGTCCTGTAGATCATCACCATGACTCACTGCTCCTGTTTCTTCTTCTTCTCCTCTTCTGTGTCCTGTAGATCATCACCATGACTCACTGCTCCTGTTTCTTCTTCTTCTCCTCTTCTATGTCCTGTAGATCATCACCATGACTCACTGCTCCTGTTTCTTCTCCTCCTCTTCTATGTCCTGTAGATCATCACCATGACTCACTGCTCCTGTTTCTTCTTCTCCTCCTCTATGTCCTGTAGATCATCACCATGACTCACTGCTCCTGTTTCTTCTTCTTCTCCTCTATGTCCTGTAGATTATCACCATGACTCACTGCTCCTGTTTCTTCTTCTTTTCCTCTATGTCCTGTAGATCATCACCATGACTCACTGCTCCTGTTTCTTCTTCTTTTCCTCTATGTCCTGTAGATCATCACCATGACTCACTGCTCCTGTTTCTTCTTCTCCTCCTCTATGTCCTGTAGATCATCACCATGACTCACTGCTCCTGTTTCTTCTTCTCCTCCTCTATGTCCTGTAGATCATCACCATGACTCACTGCTCCTGTTTCTTCTTCTCCTCCTCTATGTCCTGTAGATCATCACCATGACTCACTGCTCCTGTTTCTTCTTCTTCTCCTCTATGTCCTGTAGATTATCACCATGACTCACTGCTCCTGTTTCTTCTTCTTTTCCTCTATGTCCTGTAGATCATCACCATGACTCACTGCTCCTGTTTCTTCTTCTCCTCTTCTATGTCCTGTAGATCATCACCATGACTCACTGCTCCTGTTTCTTCTCCTCCTCTATGTCCTGTAGATCATCACCATGACTCACTGCTCCTGTTTCTTCTTCTTCTCCTCTATGTCCTGTAGATCATCACCATGACTCACTGCTCCTGTTTGTTCTTCTCCTCTTCTATGTCCTGTAGATCATCACCATGACTCACTGCTCCTGTTTCTTCTCCTCCTCTATGTCCTGTAGATCATCACCATGACTCACTGCTCCTGTTTCTTCTTCTCCTCCTCCTCTATGTCCTGTAGATCATCACCATGACTCACTGCTCCTGTTTCTTCTTCTCCTCTTCTATGTCCTGTAGATCATCACCATGACTCACTGCTCCTGTTTCTTCTTCTCCTCTTCTATGTCCTGTAGATCATCACCATGACTCACTGCTCCTGTTTCTTCTTCTCCTCTTCTATGTCCTGTAGATCATCACCATGACTCACTGCTCCTGTTTCTTCTCCTCTTCTATGTCCTGTAGATCATCACCATGACTCACTGCTCCTGTTTCTTCTCCTCCTCTTCTATGTCCTTTAGATCATCACCATGACTCACTGCTCCTGTTTCTTCTTCTCCTCTTCTATGTCCTGTAGATCATCACCATGACTCACTGCTCCTGTTTCTTCTTCTCCTCTTCTGTCTTGTAGATCATCACCATGACTCACTGCTCCTGTTTCTTCTTCTCCTCCTCTATGTCCTGTAGATCATCACCATGACTCACTGCTCCTGTTTCTTCTTCTCCTCCTCTTCTATGTCCTGTAGATCATCACCATGACTCACTGCTCCTGTTTCTTCTTCTTCTCCTCTTCTATGTCCTGTAGATCATCACCATGACTCACTGCTCCTGTTTCTTCTTCTTCTCCTCTTCTATGTCCTGTAGATCATCACCATGACTCACTGCTCCTGTTTCTTCTTCTTCTCCTCTTCTGTGTCCTGTAGATCATCACCATGACTCACTGCTCCTGTTTCTTCTTCTTCTCCTCTATGTCCTGTAGATCATCACCATGACTCACTGCTCCTGTTTCTTCTTCTTCTCCTCTATGTCCTGTAGATCATCACCATGACTCACTGCTCCTGTTTCTTCTTCTTCTCCTCTATGTCCTGTAGATCATCACCATGACTCACTGCTCCTGTTTCTTCTTCTTCTCCTCTTCTATGTCCTGTAGATCATCACCATGACTCACTGCTCCTGTTTCTTCTTCTCCTCTTCTGTCTTGTAGATCATCACCATGACTCACTGCTCCTGTTTCTTCTTCTCCTCTTCTGTCTTGTAGATCATCACCATGACTCACTGCTCCTGTTTCTTCTTCTTCTCCTCTATGTCCTGTAGATCATCACCATGACTCACTGCTCCTGTTTCTTCTTCTTCTCCTCTATGTCCTGTAGATCATCACCATGACTCACTGCTCCTGTTTCTTCTTCTTCTCCTCTTCTATGTCCTGTAGATCATCACCATGACTCACTGCTCCTGTTTCTTCTTCTCCTCTTCTGTCTTGTAGATCATCACCATGACTCACTGCTCCTGTTTCTTCTTCTCCTCCTCTATGTCCTGTAGATCATCACCATGACTCACTGCTCCTGTTTCTTCTTCTCCTCCTCTTCTATGTCCTGTAGATCATCACCATGACTCACTGCTCCTGTTTCTTCTTCTCCTCCTCTTCTATGTCCTGTAGATCATCACCATGACTCACTGCTCCTGTTTCTTCTTCTCCTCCTCTTCTATGTCCTGTAGATCATCACCATGACTCACTGCTCCTGTTTCTTCTTCTTCTCCTCTTCTATGTCCTGTAGATCATCACCATGACTCACTGCTCCTGTTTCTTCTTCTTCTCCTCTTCTATGTCCTGTAGATCATCACCATGACTCACTGCTCCTGTTTCTTCTTCTTCTCCTCTTCTATGTCCTGTAGATCATCACCATGACTCACTGCTCCTGTTTCTTCTTCTTCTCCTCTTCTGTGTCCTGTAGATCATCACCATGACTCACTGCTCCTGTTTCTTCTTCTTCTCCTCTTCTATGTCCTGTAGATCATCACCATGACTCACTGCTCCTGTTTCTTCTTCTCCTCTTCTATGTCCTGTAGATCATCACCATGACTCACTGCTCCTGTTTCTTCTTCTCCTCCTCTATGTCCTGTAGATCATCACCATGACTCACTGCTCCTGTTTCTTCTTCTCCTCCTCTATGTCCTGTAGATCATCACCATGACTCACTGCTCCTGTTTCTTCTCCTCTTCTATGTCCTGTAGATCATCACCATGACTCACTGCTCCTGTTTCTTCTTCTCCTCCTCTTCTATGTCCTGTAGATCATCACCATGACTCACTGCTCCTGTTTCTTCTTCTCCTCCTCCTCTATGTCCTGTAGATCATCACCATGACTCACTGCTCCTGTTTCTTCTTCTTCTCCTCTTCTATGTCCTGTAGATCATCACCATGACTCACTGCTCCTGTTTCTTCTTCTCCTCCTCTATGTCCTGTAGATCATCACCATGACTCACTGCTCCTGTTTCTTGTGTCAGACGTGTTTTAAGACGTTTTTCTCATCGGCCATTAAAGAGAAGAGCATCGATCAGCTGGTTTGTCCTCAGTGTGGTCGACCTGAGGTCAAAGGTCAGGGAGGGATGGAATACTTCAACCTGCTGGACACACAGGTGAGGGGTCAGGGGTCACCTGGACACACAGGTGAGGGGTCAGAGGTCACCTGGACATACAGATGAAGGGTTAGAGGTCACTTGGACATACAGATGAAGGGTTACAGGTCACCTGGACACACAGGTGAGGGGTCAGAGGTCACCTGGACACACAGGTGAGGGGTCAGGGGTCACCTGGACACACGGGGTCAGAGATCATCTGGACACACAGGTGAGGGGTCAGGGGTCACCTGGACACACAGGTGAGGGGTCAGAGATCATCTGGACACACAGGTGAGGGGTCAGAGATCATCTGGACACACAAGTGAGGGGTCAGGGGTCACCTGGACACACAGGTGAGGGGTCAGGGGTCACCTGGACACACAGGTGAGGGGTCAGAGGTCACCTGGACACACAGGTGAGGGGTCAGGGGTCACCTGGACACACAGGTGAGGGGTCAGAGATCATCTGGACACACAGGTGAGGGGTCAGAGATCATCTGGACACACAAGTGAGGGGTCAGGGGTCACCTGGACACACGGGGTCAGAGATCATCTGGACACACAGGTGAGGGGTCAGGGGTCACATGGACACATAGGTGAGGGGTCAGAGATCATCTGGACACACAGGTGAGGGGTCAGGGGTCACATGGACACACAGATGGGGGGGTCAGAGGTTTGCATGAGCACTGTTGTGTCTTCACATCCTGATTGTGTCTCTGTCTCAGTGGACATCCAGATCCCTCTTTCAGAGAGCAGGATCAGTGAAACTCTGAGTTTGTTCAGCCTGAGGCTGAGCGTGTAGCAGGAAGTAGAAACATTTCAATTTCAATTTTATTTATAAAGCCCAATATCACAAATCACAATTTGCCTCACAGGGCTTTACAGCATACGACATCCCTCTGTCCTTATGACCCTCACAGCTGATCAGGAAAAACTCCCCAAAAAAAACCCCTTTAACGGGGAAAAAAAAAAAAACGGTAGAAACCTCAGGAAGAGCAACTGAGGAGGGATCCCTCTTCCAGGACGGACAGACGTGCAATAGATGTCGTACAGAACAGCTCAGCATAATAAATTAACAGTAATCCGCATGACACAATGAGACAGAGAGAGAGAGAGAGAGAGAGAGAGAGAGATGCAGGTAATGACAGTAGCTTACAACAACATTAATGAAAGTAATAATATTATAGTTATAGTTCTGGCTACTGTGGTACAATATGTTGAAAGTATGTATTAATATCAGACAGTATACTTGTGTGACAATAGTCATATGTGTATAATAACAGTAGAAGTATGACTAATGACTAATGATGGCAGCAGCAGCAGGAGGCATCTGGCAGGACCACGGCAGCAAACATGGCGTGTCCTTTAGTGAATGAAGTGGTGGAGGTTGAGGCCCAGTGTATTCAGAGGCTGTTGTGTAAGGAGAAGGTGATTAGAGCCTGTTTGGATGTCTCCCTGGAGGAGTGTCTATATGAAAGATACTGTTTGACCTCACACTATCATTTATCTAACAATCTGTTCCACCCACATATATCACATATTACACATCCTGGATTTACATTATCATCACAGCACATTTTATGCATTGTCCTTTGATTCTTTTCTTTATAACATCAGAGACACTGAACACATCAGAGAGACAGCGGTTTGTCGGCCCGTAAGAAAAGTGTCTCTGGCTCTGAAAAGACTTTGGACCCTTGTTGTGGTTTTCCCTGGACATAAATCACAATCCATTATTAAAGTAATTACCACGGAGCATCGGTGGCTCAGTGGATGGAGCGGACGCCCCGTGATCAGACGCAGCAGCCGCGGGTTCAAACCCAGCCTGCTGTCCTGTGCTACATGTCGTTCCCTCTCTCCCCATAACGTTATGCTGTCCTGACATTAAAGGCAACAAAAGCCCAAAAATAATGTTTAAAAAAAGAACTGCAGGTTTGTCAGTGTTGATGAGAAATGAATCTACGTGGACACATGATGCAGTGATTCATGAATACTTTTCATATATTCAAAGACTCCGCGGTGTAACTGGCTCATTGATGGGACTCAACATCCCATAATAGCTCCATGTGAGAATAAAGGAGATTACATGAAGTCATTTCACAGCAGTTAAATGAACCTCAGCCTAATATTGACAGAATGAAGTCAGTAGAAACAAAACTTTTACCAGTCTGTTTGATATCTGTGTGTTTGATGTTGAGTTTGTGCCCAGTGTGTTTGGGCTCCATCACATGACAGCTGAATAACTTATATTCAAATATATGAACACTGTTAAGATAGAAACATGTTTCTGTATGTTAGACACATGACCTCATCACATGACATCAATCATGAATCATGTTATCTGCACTCTACTGATGATGTCTGTTGGTGTTCACTGTGAACGCACCTCTCTCAGGCTGAACATACTCAGAGCTGATTGACTTAATGCTGATCAGCTGTTCTGTTTCTCAGCTCAGAGATCAGGATCAGTCAGCTCAGAGATCAGATTTATTCTGTGGAGCTAGCCTGCTCCAGACCAGGCTAAGTTCCAGGATCTATTTAATCTTATCCCTTATCTCAGTCAGCAGTCACCACAAACAGAAACCAATAGTTATTCCACTGCCCACTGCACATTGCTATCATATTCAACCAGACCCACTGTCATTTAAACATTTGTGATCACTAATTGCAATCATTTTAGATAAATGATGATTTTAGATGATTTTGCAATCATTAGATAATTTACAGTTTCCCATAGACTATATATAAAATACTCATCCCATATAAATATAAATACACATCAAAGAGTGACGTGATGTTCCTTTATTGAATAAGGATAAATCAAAGCAAGTAAACCATCAGCTCCTTTCAAAACTGAAGTCACACAGTGACTCTACAAGATAGAAAGCACGGAATCAAAGCATATTATACAACACAAGAATAAATACACATTCAAAGGTCTGTATATGATACCACATGTCTGCACACTGAAATAAATGCAGGACAAATCCATACACAACAAATGAACAGACAAATGAATGGATGCAGTAGCCTCCCTGCAAGCTTGTATACACACAGTATACAGCACAAACAACATAAGAGGCCAAATCAATTTAAATTGAATTAATAAAAACAAAACACATATTCCTCTGCCACTGCAGGACATATTTAACTGAAATGTAAAGCATGCATGTTAACTAAAATAATTGAACACATATTAGTCCCTGACCAGCCGACCACTGTCATCATCAGGGAAGATGGCAGGATTGTCCCAGTCCATGTGTGATGGGGGCCCTCTCCTTCCTCAGGCAGGCCACAGTGATGTCACATGCCCTCAAAGGGCTGACCCTTAAGTGGTTAAGACAGTGAAAGCGTGCCTTCAGGAGGCCAAAGGTCATTTCGATCCTGGCCCTTGTCCTGGCATGGGCATGATTATAGGCCTGCTGTGCTTCCTGAGGGTCTGTGTATGGTGTGAGGAGAAAAGGCCCCCAGCAACACACCAGAGAATTCTCCTACAAAACAATACACAATACAAACACAAATAAATACAAATACAAAATCTCATCATCACAACCTCATAAATAGAGTGACATTCTTGACACAGCCATGATGTGTGTTGGTGTTGGTGGCTCCAACAGTGTGACAGTGCTGCCAGAAACTGCAAGGCAAACCAAAGTCAGATAGTCCAAATGGATTCGATATGAATGTGGTTATGTCCCATGTAGAGATGGAAGAATGTACCTTGTATGAAGCGGGTGGCATCTTGGGAGGGACATATGTTTGTGTCTGTCCCCCCAGGGATCCCCTCCAACACAGGCCTGCCTTTGTTTTGTGCCAAGGCTATGTCCTCTGCCGGGGTGAGGTCAGCTGATGGTGACCCACCACCCATGCCTTGCTTGTGTTTTTTTTTTTTTTGACTGCTAAAACAGTACAGACAATGTGTGAGCAGGCACCTTCTGGGTACAATGTACACTTGTGCATTGTTCAGTATTAGTCAGGGCACTTACCATTCTGCAGGATGTTCTTATATTTAATCTTGACTTGCTGCCATGTCTGTTTTGGTCCAGTCATGTTTAATCTATACACATACACAATACAATACAACACACATACAACTACATTTTCAGAGATGTTAATTAACTATTGGATTGTAATTGTGATGGTTTCAGCGGAGCAGTGAGTGTGTATTTGTGCACTACTTACGCATTCAGGCGGTCTGCAATACTTTGCCACGCTTTCTCTCGTTGTTTTATAACTGCGGCGGTGTTGCCTTTCTTTTTGATTTGATCCTTTACCTCTTCGTAAGCCTCCATGAGGATTTCTGCCTCTGACGGGGAAAAGTACGCCGCTCTTGTTGCCATGGTGAATCAGTGAATCTGTGCTCGATGGCGGGGTCTATTTGAGGAAGCAGCGTGCGCGCACTGATCCAGGATTGGTTTCACCTGACTTGATGAATCCGTGTCTGCTCATCCTGGCTTGGTCTTTGTGCAACCCATTAAGCCTGGACGCTCTTGTTTTGGATTCGTTGAACCCAGCTCATTTATCCTGGATGTTTGAATCCTACTTTTGTGAAACGGGCCCCTGGTCACCAGCTGTTTGTTTGTTTGTTTGTTTGTTTGTTTACAGATTCGTCACTTCCTGCCACCTGAAATCCACGAACTCTTCCAAAGGAAACTCAGAGATCGAGCTCTGCAGGAAATGCCGAACTTCCGCTGGTGCTCTCATGTAAGGACAAGACTCAGGGACAGAGTCCTGCTGAGACAAGACCACACCTGTCTCCACTCCTGTCCTCTCACCTGTCTCCACAGTGTCCATCCCCACAGTGTCTGTCCCCACACCTGTCTCCACAGTGTCCATCCCCACAGTGTCTGTCCCCACACCTGTCCCCACAGTGTCTGTCCCCACACCTGTCTCCACAGTGTCCATCCCCACAGTGTCTGTCCCCACACCTGTCCCCACAGTGTCTGTCTCCACAGTGTCTGTCCCCACAGTGTCTGTCCCCACACCTGTCCCCACAGTGTCTGTCTCCACAGTGTCTGTCCCCACACCGTCTGTCCCCTTACCTGTCCCCACACCTGTCCCCACACCTGTCCCCACAATGTCTGTCTCCACACCTGTCCCCACAGTGTCTGTCTCCACAGTGTCTGTCCCCACAGTGTCTGTCTCCACAGTGTCTGTCTCCACACCTGTCCCCACAGTGTCCCTACAGTGTCTGTCTCCACACCTGTCCCCACAGTGTCTGTCTCCACAGTGTCTGTCCCCACACCTGTCCCCACACTGTCTGTCTCCACAGTGTCTGTCCCCACAGTGTCTGTCTCCACACCTGCCCCCACAGTGTCTGTCCCCACAGTGTCTGTCTCCACAGTGTCTGTCCCCACACCTGTCCCCACAGTGTCTGTCTCCACACCTGTCCCCACAGTGTCTGTCCCCACAGTGTCTGTCTCCACAGTGTCTGTCCCCACACCTGTCCCCACAGTGTCTGTCCCCACAGTGTCTGTCACTACAGTGTCTGTCTCCACACCTGTCCCCACACTGTCTGTCTCCACAGTGTCTGTCCCCACAGTGTCTGTCTCCACACCTGTCCCCACAGTGTCTGTCCCCACAGTGTCTGTCACTACAGTGTCTGTCTCCACACCTGTCCCCACACTGTCTGTCTCCACAGTGTCTGTCCCCACAGTGTCTGTCTCCACACCTGTCCCCACAGTGTCTGTCCCCACAGTGTCTGTCTCCACAGTGTCTGTCCCCACACCTGTCCCCACAGTGTCTGTCCCCACAGTGTCTGTCTCCACAGTGTCTGTCCCCACACCTGTCTCCACAGTGTCTGTCCCCACACCTGTCCCCACAGTGTCTGTCTCCACACCTGTCCCCACAGTGTCTGTCCCCACAGTGTCTGTCACTACAGTGTCTGTCTCCACACCTGTCCCCACACTGTCTGTCTCCACAGTGTCTGTCCCCACAGTGTCTGTCTCCACACCTGTCCCCACAGTGTCTGTCCCCACAGTGTCTGTCTCCACAGTGTCTGTCCCCACACCTGTCCCCACAGTGTCTGTCCCCACAGTGTCTGTCTCCACAGTGTCTGTCCCCACACCTGTCCCCACAGTGTCTGTCTCCACACCTGTCCCCACAGTGTCTGTCCCCACAGTGTCTGTCACTACAGTGTCTGTCTCCACACCTGTCCCCACACTGTCTGTCTCCACAGTGTCTGTCCCCACAGTGTCTGTCTCCACACCTGTCCCCACAGTGTCTGTCTCCACAGTGTCTGTCCCCACACCTGTCCCCACAGTGTCTGTCCCCACAGTGTCTGTCTCCACACCTGTCCCCACAGTGTCTGTCCCTACAGTGTCTGTCTCCACACTTGTCCCCACAGTGTCTGTCCCCACAGTGTCCCCACGGTGTCTGTCTCCACACCTGTCCCCACAGTGTCTGTCTCCACACTTGTCCCCACAGTGTCTGTCTCCACAGTGTCTGTCTCCGCACCTGTCCCCACAGTGTTTGTCTCCACACCTGTCCCCACGGTGTCTAGCTCCACACCTGTCCCCACAGTGTCTGTCCCCACAGTGTCTGTCTCCACACCTGTCCCAACAGTGTCTGTCTCTGTGTTTCAGTGTTCCTTCGGGATGCTCCATGAGGCCGACAGGTTGAGGATGGACTGTCCCAGCTGTAAGAAGAGCACCTGCTGTCAGTGCAGATCACCTGTAAGAACAACACACACCTGTCTCTCTGATCACAGGTCAGAACCTCCACAGACTAACATGGTCCTGTGTCTGCAGTGGTCTCCCCAACATCAGGGACTCTCCTGTCACCAGTTCAGAGTCTGGCAGCAGCAAAACCAACCGGACCACCACACCTCCACCACCACCACCCTGCTCAGCTACAACAGCATCGGTACAGACACCACACCACCACCAGGACCTTCATCTGGGTCCATACAGCACCAGGTCCTCCTGACACCAGGTCCCCCTATCACCAGGTCCCCCTGACACCAGGTCCCCCTTAACACCAGCACCTCGTGTCACCAAACTTGGAGACGACACATTGTGAAGGCATGGATATTCTTTATTATCCTGGGTCCAAACACATCCCACTCCCCGTGATCCTGCGGATGCCTCCACTGTGGTTATTGCTTGTCAGTGTTGCCAGATCGTGGGATGGAAACAAGCCCAAAAGAAGCGACTATCATGCGTTTAAATAACTTTCTGGACGGATATATGTAGAGGAAGGTGACGTTTAGAGAGCAAACCCAAATAAGCAGCTCCACTTTAGAAACAAGCCCAAAGTCGTGGCTAATAAGTGGACCTGGCCAGGGGCAACCCTGCGGCTTGTCCTCACATTTCTTCCGTCCTCCTGCGCGCTGACGTGGGACGTATCCCGCCTCTCATTGGCTGAGGCTCTTTGTCAGTTGTGTCACACTTCTCCAGTTTTCTAGCATGCCAGATATCCAGTCACAGACGAGGAGGCAACTTGCTTGTAGGCTTGTTCACACATGAGGACTCGTCGTGGCAGACTATCTGCCGACTCACCTCCGACCCAAGGTGGTTCTCAAGATCGTCTGCGACGTCAAAATCGCAGGTGAAAGTCGTGTAATGTGAACTAGGCTTTAGGGGGACGTGGTGTCAGGAGGACCTGGTGTTTGGAGGTCCTGGTGTTACGGGGACCTGGTGTCAGGAGGACCTGGTGTTAGGGGGAACAATTTGAAGGTCCTGACGTTAGGGGGACCTTGTGTCCGAAGGACGTGGTTTTAGGGGGGCCTGGTGCTGTGTGGATCCAGATGAAGGTGTTAGGAGGACCTGGTTTGTTAGGGGGATCTGGTGCTGTGTGGACCCAGATGAAGGTGTTAGGAGGACCTGGTTTGTTAGGGGGAACAATTTGAAGGTCCTGATGTTAGGGTGACCTTGTGACAGGAGGATCTGGTGTTAGGGGGAACAATTTGAAGGTGCTGATGTTAGGGGTACCTTGTGTCAGGAGGATCTGGTTTTAGAGGGACCTGGTGCTGTGTGGACCCAGATGAAGGTCTTGGTGTTAGGAGGACCTGGTGTTAGGGGGATCTCGTGCTGTGTGGACCCAGATGAAGGTCTTGGTGTTAGGGGGACCTGGTGTAAGGGGGACCAGGACCACCAGCTCCCCCTGACACCAGCCCCGCCTGACACCAGCTCCCCCTGACACCAGCTCCTCCTGACACCTGCTTCTCCTAATACCAGGTTCTCCTGACACCAGCTACCCCTAACACCAGGTCGTCCACATGACACCAGATCTTTCTGACACTAGCTCCCCCTGACACCTGCTCCCCCTGACACCAGCTCCTCCTGACACCAGGTCCCCCTGACACCAAGTCCCCCTGACACCAGGTCCCCCTGACTACAGCTCCCCGACACCAGGTCCTCCTGACACCAGGACCTCCTCACACCAGGTCCCCCTCACACCAGCTCCCCCTGACACCAGCTCCCCCTGACACCAGGTCCTTCTGACACCAGCTCACCCTGACACCAGGTCCTCCTGACACCAGCTTCCCCTGACACCAGGTCCCCCTGACACCAGGTTCTCCTGACACCAGCTCACCCTGACACCAAGTCCTCCTCACATCAGCTCCCCCTGACATCAGGACCTCCTGACACCAGGTCCTCCTGACACCAACTCCCCCTGACACCAGCTCCCCCTGACACCAGCTCCCCCTGGCACCAGCTCCCCCTGACACCAGCTCCCCCTGACACCAACTCCCCCTGACACCAGGTCCTCCTGACACCAGCTCCCCCTGACACCAGGTCCTCCTGACACCAGCTCCCCCTGACACCAGCTCCCCCTGACACCAGGTCCTTCTGACACCAGTTCACCCTGACACCAGCTCCTCCTGACACCAGCTCACCCTGACACCAGGTCCTCCTGACACCTGCTTCTCCTAATACCAGGTCCTCCTGACACCAGCTCCCCCTGACACCAGCTCCCCCTGACACCAGGTCCTCCTGACACCAGGTCCTCCTGACACCAGCTCCTCCTGACACCAGGTCCCCCTGACACCAGGTTCTCCTGACACCAGCTCCTCCTGACACCAGCTCCCCCTGACACCAAGTCCTCCTGACATCAGCTCCCCCTGACATCAGGACCTCCTGACACCAGATCCTCCTGATACCAGCTCCCCCTGACACCAGCTCCCCCTCACACCAGCTCCTCCTGACACCAGCTCCCCCTGGCACCAGCTCCCCCTGACACCAGGTCCTCCTGACACCAGCTCCCCCTGGCACCAGCTCCCCCTGATACCAGCGCCCCCTGACACCAGCTCCCCCTGACACCAACTCCCCCTGACACCAGGTCCTCCTGACACCAGCTCCCCCTGACACCAGCTCCCCCTGACACCAGCTCACCCTGACACCAGGTCCTTCTGACACCAGCTCACCCTGACACCAGGTCCTCCTGACACCAGGTCCTCCTGACACCAGCTCACCCTGATACCAAGTCCTCCTGACACCACCTCCCCCTGACACCAGGTCCTCCTGACACCAGCTCCCCCTGACACCAGCTCCCCCTGACACCAGGTCCTCCTGACACCAGCTCACCCTGACACCAAGTCCTCCTGACACCACCTCCCCCTGACACTAGGTCCTCCTGGCACCAGCTCCCCCTGACACCAGGTCCTCCTGACACCAGGTCCCCCTGACACCAGTTCCTCCTGACACCAGCTCCCCGTGACACCAGGTCCTCCTGACACCAGCTCCCCCTAACACCAGTTTGCCCTGACACCAGGTCCTCCTGACACCAGCTCCCCCCTGACACCAGGTCCTCCTGACAACAGGACCTCCTGACACCAGAATCTCCTGACACCAGGTCCCCCTAACATCAGGACCTTCAACTGGGTCCCTCTGACACTAGCTCCCCCTAACACCAGGTCGTCCACGTGACACCAGGTCCTTCTGACACTAACTCCCCCTGACACCAGGTCCTCCTGACACCAAGTCCCCCTGACACCAGGTCCCCCTGACTACAGCTCCCCCTGACACCAGGTCCCCCTGACACCAGCTCCCCCTGACACCAGGTCCCCCTGACACCAGGTCCTCCTGACACCAGGTCCCCCTGACACCAGTTCCCCCTGACACCAGGTCTTCCTGACACCAGCTCCCCCCTGACACCAGCTCCCCCTAACATCAGGACCTTCAACTGGGTCCCTCTGACACTAGCTCCCCCTAACACCAGATCGTCCACGTGACACCAGGTCCTTCTGACATTAGCTCCTCCTGACTACAGCTCCCCCTGACACCAGGTCCTCCTGACACCAGGTCCCCCTGACACCAGGTCCTCCTGACACCAGGTCTCCCTGACTACAGCTCCCTAACACCAGCTCCCCCTGACACCAGGTCCTCCTGACACCAGCTCCTCCTGACACCAGGTCCCCCTGACACCAGGTGCCCCTGACACCAGGTCCTCCTGACACCAGCTCCTCCTGACACCAGGTCCCCCTGACACCAGGTGCCCCTGACACCAGGTCCTCCTGACACCAGCTCTCCCTGACACCAGGTCCTCCTGACACCAGCTCCCCCTGACATCAGGTCCTCCTGACACCACCTCCCCCTGACACCAGGTCCTCCTGACACCAGCTCCCCCTGACACCAGCTCACCCTGACACCAGCTCACCCTGACACCAGGTCCTCCTGACACCACCTCCCCCTGACACCAGGTCCTCCTGACACCACCTCCCCCTGACACCAGGTCCTCCTGACACCAGCTCCCCCTGACTCCAGGTCCTCCTGACACCAGGTCCCCCTGACACTAGGACCTCCTGACACCACCTCCCCCTGACACCAAGTCCTCCTGACACCACCTCCCCCTGACACCAGCTCCCCCTAACACCAGCTCCTCCTGACACCAGGTCCCTCTCACACCAGGTCCTCCTGACACCAGGTCCCTCTCACACCAGGTCCTCCTGACACCAGGTCTCTCTCACACCAGGTCCTCATGACACCAGGTCTCTCTCACACCAGGTCCTCCTGACACCAGGTCTCTCTCACACCAGGTCCTCATGACACCAGGTCTCTCTCACACCAGGTCCTCCTGACACCAGGTCTCTCTCACACCAGGTCCTCATGACACCAGGTCTCTCTCACACCAGGTCCTCCAGAGGAACCCTTGTAGTTCTCATCTGCTGAGGGTCTGATCAGTTCTGGTTACTAGTAACTCATGTCTCTGTACTTAGGATGTTGTGTGTTTAGTGTGTTATTCTCTGTAAAGTGTTCTAATGGATTCTATTATCTGACTCTACTGTGTTTGTCCTCAGAGTGTCCAAACTGTCAGTTTGTCTTCAGTCTGTCCAAAGGAGGCTGTCTTCACTTTACCTGCAGTCAGTGTCAGCATCAGTTCTGTGGAGGCTGCAGTCAGCCCTTCAGTCCTGGATCTGTGAGTTCTACTGTCAGGTTCTACTGTCATCTACTGTTACGTTCTACTGTCACATTCTACTGTCATCAACTGTTGCGTTCTACTGTCACATTCTACTGTCAACAACTGTCGCGTTCTACTGTCAGATTCTTCTGTCAGATTCTACTATTACGTTCTACTGACATCGACTGTCGGGTTCTACTGTGCCCTCCTTCTCTTTGCTGAGTGACATTTTGTGGGGTCTGATCATGAAGACGTTCTGCAGTCTGTGTTCCTGTGGTGGTTTTGTCATTCTTGGGGGCAGACAGAGGAAGCTGGCTCTTAACGGGACAAATAGGCTTGTTCCCATAATTACTGTTTTAATCAGGAACCACAGAATTGAGCTCTAAGTTCTTTGACAGAGTAGAATCTTGAGAACAGCAGCAGTATGATGGAGGTGTTGAGTTAAAACAGGAAGTGACTCAGCAGTTCCTGGTTCAGATGATCCCCCTCCAGTGTGGACGGGCGTCCCTGCTGATGTCCCTCTGTGGTTCTAGGAGTTTATGATGGAACATATCTGTTGGTGAGACAGAACGGAGGAACCATTCAGGACATAATCTTCCTTTAAATTATGATATGACACATGTTGTTGTCCCTGATGTTATGTCTCCCAGATTCATGTTGGACTTTTGTCTCCTGGTGAATTGTCTCCTGACAGATGATTAGATTAGGTTAGAGGCAGATGATGATGATACCAGAGAGAACACAATTGGACACGTTAAGTCTTTTATGGACGAATATAATGATCTGGATAGAACCTTAAAGAAACCATAATGTTCTGATCGACCCCAGCCCTTCAATGGACATGAGTGTCCCCATAACTCCGTCCCACAGGACGTCTGTGAGACAAATAATACAGCTAACTGTCCCTCAGTCACTGCTTCTGGTCTTCTCTGACATCCTTAGATGTCCTCTGTTGTCCCCAGGCATGCAGGTTCTCTGCTGACTGTGGAACCAAAGGACTTCACGCCCATCACCCCAGAGACTGTCTGTACCACCTGAGAGACTGGAGCGTGCCCCGCCTACACCTGCTGCTACAGGTGAGACAGGTTGACCCTGAGAGCTCAGGTGTGTGCAGGTGAGGACAGGTTTGATCAGGTGTGTCCTGTCTCAGTATTACAGAGTGTCTCCCACCTGGTTGGAACCAGCCAATAACAGCTCTGCTGGCAGCAGTCAGACAGGTGAGGTCTCTTTGCACTCACTTGGTGGAGCTCTGTCCGTCCCCGTGTCGTTGACCTGTCTGTTTATTTGTAGGACTGTGTTTGGTTTTGGAGCTCAGAGACGACGGCGGCAGGCGGGAGGAGCCGTGCGGACGACTGGCGCTACCTGAGTACAGAGGATACTGCCAGTAAGCCCACAGCTCCCAGTAACTCTTCCCACTCTGACCCAGTAATCCCTCCCACTCTGACCCCAGTAACCCCTCCTACTCTGACCCCAGTAACCCCTCCCACTCTGACCCCAGTAACCCCTCCTACTCTGACCCCAGTAACCCCTCCTACTCTGACCCCAGTAACCCCTCTCACTCTGACCCAGTAACCCCTCCCACTCTGACCCCAGTAACCCCTCCCACTCAGACCCAGTAACCCCTCCCACTCAGACCCAGTAACTCCTCCCACTCTGACCCAGTAACCCCTCCCACTCTGACCCAGTAACTTGTCCCACAGGATGCATTATAAGGAGCGTTTGGTGGAGCTGATCAACCGTTGCTGTGCCGACCCAGCGGTCCTCTTCAGCCCGGCAGAGATGATGGCGGAGCTGCAGCGCTGGAACGTCGCCACGCCGACCAGGAAACCAGAGGAACCAGAGCCACTGTACACACACCGCCTCCGCCTGGTCAGTGACATCATCATCATCATCATCATACATACGGATTACCAGTGACATCATCAGATTACCTGTGACATCAGTCAGTTTACCTGTGACATCAGTTAGAGTACCTGTGACATCATCAGTTATGCTGTGATCCATTTACGTTGCTATGAGCGGTGAGACTCAAGATGATGTCGTTACTACCTGTCTAAATTGGCGGTATGTGTCCTCGTCATTTACGACCTTAACATAAACAAAGATGGATGCCTCCAAGAAAGCAGTTGTCACTATTGCAGTAGCGGAGCCTTTATTATTAGCATCACTGCTAGCTACTTTCACTAACACCAATGGATAAACAGCACATACACAACATTCCACGCACAACAACACATCATAAAGCATTCCCATAAGGCGTTATAATGTGTACGAGTCATTCACATGAAGACTCAAATGTGCTAAACAGTAAAAATAATAGTAAAGAGCAGAGCCACTTATGGTAAATATAGGGCGCAGCCATCTTTGCTTTTGTCAGTCCTCTGAGTTCGTACGAGACCGCTACTGTTAGAACCGTCTCAAAGAGGCGTGTCATGACGTGTCGCTGCGTAATCTTGCACAGCTTCCTATCTTTCCTACCGTCTTACTAGTGGTACTGTGACATCATCAGTTTACCTGTGAGATCATCAGATGTCATCAAAGAAATAACATGTTTTCTGACGTCATGAACTCAAAGTTTTTTAACATTTATTGATGACAGGACATGATCAGATTGTTGTTTTTGTTAGCCAATCACAGAGCAGCATTCTGTCTCTGTCTCCTCAGACTTTGACCAACAGTGTTCCTCTCAGGAAGCCGCCGAGCTTTCTACTCAAACTCAACAACGACCTCTGACCTCTGCTGCAGCTCCTGGAACTCCGCCTCCTCACCTGCTGGCTGACTCTGCCCACTCCTAACATGTCAGCCAATCAGAGGGTTCTGTGTCAGCGCAGTTATCACTAACATTAATGTAAATGGAGTTCTGAAGGCAAAGTGTACTTCTGGCCACGCCCCCTGTAGTGATGTCGCACCAGGTGAAGGGTGGTCCTCATGTGTCTCCATCCCAGTGACTGATTGACTCAGTAGTTGTCATGGAAACGTAGCCATACAAACAAAGGGACCAAAGGAAGAGCGAGCAGCCAATCAGAGCTCAGGCCTGAAGTTCACTTTAACAACAGCATTCTAACAAGCTAACGATGCTAACAAGGCTCTGCTCAGTGTTTATCCTCTTGTGTTTGTTAGTGTTAGCGCTTGTTAGCATGTATTAGCATGTGTGAGCAGGACTAACACATCATAGTGTTAGTATATGTTAGCAGTGTTAGCACTTGTTAGCATGTATTAGCATATGATAGCAGGACTAGCACCTGTTAGCCTGTGATAGCAGTGTTGATGCAGGTGAATGATGCAGGTGTGACAACTCCTCTGAACTTAACTTTTTTTCTGCACTTTAACTGTTTGATTAAAAACAAATGACATCATCTGGTGAGAACACCTGTTGTCTTCAGGTAACACTTTGTTCCCGCAGTAACAGATACAGGTACGACATCAGACAGTTTTCTTGACAACCTTTATTCATCAAACTGAACATCTGTAACATCAGTCTGTCGCTAGATCCTCAGTGAACTGCAGCGGCGAAGCATCATCTTTACTGTGTGAGCGGCGGCGTTGGAGCGCCGTTGGTGGGGTGTTGTCGTTACTGTTTGAGCGGCAGCGGAGCATCGTCTCTGGGTGGACTGAAGTGGTCGATCTCTTTGACGAGCCTCTCGGCGATGGTTCTGTTGTTGGCAGCGAGGATTCTTCTGGACATCAGGTCCACGTCTCCTCCTGAAGACAGAATGTCTCACAGTTAGTTCGTCCATCTGAGTCATCAGCAAAAACAGAGTCCGTCTGAGTGTCTTTACCCTCCACATCCATCAGGACTCCTCCAGCCTCCGACACGATCAGTGAGCTGGCGGCGACGTCCCAAATATGGATCCCCATCTCATAATACGCCTCAACACAACCAGACGCCACCAGACACATGTTGATGGCTGCAGTTCCTGCGCCTCGCACCCTGAAACACACCGCCAGAGTAAAAATATACAAAGTACACCACAACAGGAGTACTACTGATTACTGAGAGTATTATTACTGAGAGTATTATCACTGAGAGTACTGAGAGTCTTATTACTGAGAGTACTGAGTATTATTAATGAGGGTACTGAGTATTATTAATGAGAGGACTGTGAGTATAATTAATAAGAGTACTATGAGTATTACTACTGAGAGTGCTGAGTATTATTAATAAGAGTACTGTGAGTATAATTAATAAGAGTACCGTGAGTATTACTACTGAGAGTGCTGACTATTATTAATAAGAGTACTGTGAGTATTACTACTGGGAGTGCTGAGTATTATTAATAGGAGTACTGTGAGTATAATTAATAAGAGTACTGTGAGTATTACTACTGAGAGTGCTGAGTATTATTAATAAGAGTACTGTGAGTATAATTAATAAGAGTACTGTGAGTATTACTACTGAGAGTGCTGAGTATTATTAATAAGAGTACTGTGAGTATAATTAATAAGAGTACTGTGAGTATTACTACTGAGAGTGCTGAGTATTATTAAGAGTACTGTGAGTATTACTACTGAGAGTGCTGACTATTATTAATAAGAGTACTGTGAGTATTACTACTGAGAGTGCTGAGTATTATTAATAGGAGTACTGTGAGTATAATTAATAAGAGTACTGTCAGTATGACTACTGAGAGTGCTGAGTATTATTAATAGGAGTACTGTGAGTATTACCACTGAGAGTGCTGACTATTATTAATAAGAGTACTGTGAGTATAATTAATAAGAGTACTGTGAGTATTACTACTGAGAGTGCTGAGTATTATTAAGAGTACTGTGAGTATTACCACTGAGAGTGCTGACTATTATTAATAAGAGTACTGTGAGTATTACTACTGAGAGTGCTGAGTATTATTAATAGGAGTACTGTGAGTATAATTAAGAAGAGTACTGTGAGTATTACTACTGAGAGTGCTGAGTATTATTAATAAGAGTACTGTGAGTATTACTACTGAGAGTGCTGAGTATTATTAATAGGAGTACTGTGAGTATAATTAATAAGAGTACTGTGAGTATTACTACTGAGAGTGCTGAGTATTATTAATAAGAGTACTGTGAGTATAATTAATAAGAGTGCTGAGTATTATTAATAAGAGTACTGTGAGTATAATTAATAAGAGTACTGTGAGTATTACTACTGAGAGTGCTGAGTATTATTAATAGGAGTACTGTGAGTATAATTAAGAAGAGTACTGTGAGTATTACTACTGAGAGTGCTGAGTATTATTAATAGGAGTACTGTGAGTATAATTAATAAGAGTACTGTGAGTATTACTACTGAGAGTGCTGAGTATTATTAATAAGAGTACTGTGAGTATAATTAATAAGAGTGCTGAGTATTATTAATAAGAGTACTGTGAGTATAATTAATAAGAGTACTGTGAGTATTACTACTGAGAGTGCTGAGTATTATTAAGAGTACTGTGAGTATAATTAATAAGAGTACTGTGAGTATTACTACTGAGAGTGCTGAGTATTATTAAGAGTACTGTGAGTATTACCACTGAGAGTGCTGACTATTATTAATAAGAGTACTGTGAGTATTACTACTGAGAGTGCTGAGTATTATTAATAGGAGTACTGTGAGTATAATTAATATGAGTACTGTGAGTATTACTACTGAGAGTGCTGAGTATTATTAATAGGAGTACTGTGAGTATTACCACTGAGAGTGCTAAGTATTATTAATAGGAGTACTGTGAGTATAATTAAGAAGAGTACTGTGAGTATTACTACTGAGAGTGCTGAGTATTATTAATAAGAGTACTGTGAGTATTACTACTGAGAGTGCTGAGTATTATTAATAGGAGTACTGTGAGTATAATTAATAAGAGTACTGTGAGTATTACTACTGAGAGTGCTGAGTATTATTAATAGGAGTACTGTGAGTATTACCACTGAGAGTGCTAAGTATTATTAATAGGAGTACTGTGAGTATAATTAAGAAGAGTACTGTGAGTATTACTACTGAGAGTGCTGAGTATTATTAATAAGAGTACTGTGAGTATTACTACTGAGAGTGCTGAGTATTATTAATAGGAGTACTGTGAGTATAATTAATAAGAGTACTGTGAGTATTACTACTGAGAGTGCTGAGTATTATTAATAGGAGTACTGTGAGTATTACCACTGAGAGTGCTAAGTATTATTAATAGGAGTACTGTGAGTATAATTAAGAAGAGTACTGTGAGTATTACTACTGAGAGTGCTGAGTATTATTAATAAGAGTACTGTGAGTATTACTACTGAGAGTGCTGAGTATTATTAATAGGAGTACTGTGAGTATAATTAATAAGAGTACTGTGAGTATTACTACTGAGAGTGCTGAGTATTATTAATAAGAGTACTGTGAGTATTACTACTGAGAGTGCTGAGTATTATTAATAGGAGTACTGTGAGTATAATTAATAAGAGTACTGTGAGTATTACTACTGAGTGCTGACTATTATTAATAAGAGTACTGTGAGTATAATTAATAAGAGTACTGTGAGTATTACTACTGAGAGTGCTGAGTATTATTAATAAGAGTACTGTGAGTATAATTAATAAGAGTACTGTGAGTATTACTACTGAGAGTGCTGAGTATTATTAATAGGAGTACTGTAAGTATTACCACTGAGAGTGCTAAGTATTATTAATAAGAGTACTGTGAGTATAATTAATAAGAGTACTGTGAGTATTACTACTGAGAGTGCTGAGTATTATTAATAAGAGTACTGTGAGTATAATTAATAAGAGTACTGTGAGTATTACTACTGAGAGTGCTGAGTATTATTAAGAGTACTGTGAGTATTACCACTGAGAGTGCTGACTATTATTAATAAGAGTACTGTGAGTATTACTACTGAGAGTGCTGAGTATTATTAATAGGAGTACTGTGAGTATAATTAATATGAGTACTGTGAGTATTACTACTGAGAGTGCTGAGTATTATTAATAGGAGTACTGTGAGTATTACCACTGAGAGTGCTAAGTATTATTAATAGGAGTACTGTGAGTATAATTAATAAGAGTACTGTGAGTATTACTACTGAGAGTGCTGAGTATTATTAATAAGAGTACTGTGAGTATTACTACTGAGAGTGCTGAGTATTATTAATAGGAGTACTGTGAGTATAATTAATAAGAGTACTGTGAGTATTACTACTGAGAGTGCTGACTATTATTAATAAGAGTACTGTGAGTATAATTAATAAGAGTACTGTGAGTATTACTACTGAGAGTGCTGAGTATTATTAATAAGAGTACTGTGAGTATAATTAATAAGAGTACTGTGAGTATTACTACTGAGAGTGCTGAGTATTATTAATAGGAGTACTGTAAGTATTACCACTGAGAGTGCTAAGTATTATTAATAAGAGTACTGTGAGTATAATTAATAAGAGTACTGTGAGTATTACTACTGAGAGTGCTGAGTATTATTAATAAGAGTATTACCCGTGGACAGGGATACAGAGGACGTTCCTCAGGCTGGAGATGATCTTGTCCACAGCCTCAGGGTCTCTGTTTGATCCAAACTCAGTGGCGATGATCGACTGTTTGATGTCTGACAGGAAGAACTCACAGGTCAGAGTCTGCTCTCTGACTGGATCAGCGTATGATGACATCACATTCTGTTACTGTTCAGGTCCATCGTTTGTGTGACTGACCTTCCTGATCAGAAACCTGCAGCGGTTCTCCGTCACGGAACGCTCCTCTCCCCCTCCTCGCTGTGTACATCTTATCTTCAAGACAACTGTAAACAACCCCAAACTCCACCTGACAATGGACGCCACAGAACATGAGTTACACTACGACATGTTTACCATATCTTATACTACTTCAACATTTTTCTCTCATAAGGACATATGACATGCAATACTAGGACATAGAACTATGACGGTTTTTAATGATTTTTGATGGCATGCTATACTATGACGTTTTTTTAATGACTTTGGACGACATGCTATACTGTGACGTTTTTTTGTGATTTTTGACGACATGCTATACTGTGACGTGTTTTCGTGATTTTTGACGACATGCTACACTGTGAAGTTTTTTCATGATTTTGGACGACATGCTATACTGTGACTTTTTTTCGTGATTTTTGACGACATGCTATACTGTGACTTTTTTTTCGTGATTTTTGACAACATGCTATACTGTGACTTTTTTTCATGACTTTGGACGACATGCTATACTGTGACGTTTTTTCGTAATTTTTGACGACATGCTATACTATGACTTTTTTCATGACTTTGGATGACATTCTATGCTATGACTTTTTTCATGATTTTGGATGACATGCTATACTATGACTTTTTTCATGATTTTGGACGACATGCTATACTATGACTTTTTTTTCATGATTTTGGACGACATGCTATTCTATGACATTTTTTCATGACTTTTGGACGACATGCTATACTGTGACGTTTTTTTCATGATTTTGGATGACTTTTTTCGTGATTTTGGACGACATGCTATACTATGACGTTTTTTCATGACTTTTTGACGACATGCGAATTTAAATTCGAATTTAGAATATTCGTTGACAGCCCTATACTATACTATGACGTTTTTTCATGATTTTGGACGACATGCTATACTATGACGTTTTTTCATGATTTTGGACGACATGCTATACTATGATGTTTTTTCATGATTTTTGGACGACATGCCATACTATGACGTTTTTTCATGACTTTTCGACGACATGCTATACTATGACTTTTTTCATGATTTTTGGACGACATGCTATACTATGACTTTTTTCGTGATTTTTGGACGACATGCTATACTATGACTTTTTTTTGTGATTTTTGGACGACATACTATACTATGACTTTTTTCGTGACCTTTGACGACATACTATACAATGATGTTTTTGCGTGAATTTTGGACGACATACTATACTATGACGTTTTTTCATGACTTTTGGACGACATGCTATACTATGACTTTTTTCATGATTTTTGGACGACATGCTATATACTATGACTTTTTTATCGTGACTTTTGACGACATACTATACAAAGATGTTTTTGCGTGAATTTTGGACGACATGCTATACTATGACGTTTTTTAATGACTTTGGACGACATACTATACTATGACGTTTTTTCATGATTTTTGGACGACATGCTATAGTATGACATTTTTTAATGACTTTTGGACGACATGCTATACTATGACTTTTTTTAATGACTTTGGACGACATACTATACTACGACGTTTTTTCATGATTTTTGGACGACGTGCTATTTTATGACGTTTTTTCATGATTTTTGGACGACATGCTATATTATGACGTTTTTTCAGGATTTTGGACCACATGCTATACTATGATGTTTTTTCGTGGATTTTTCACATAATTTATTATGATCTTTTTTTTTTTGTAAATTTTGGATGCCACGCTATACTACAACATTTTACATGATTTTTGGACGCCATGCTGTACTATGACGTTTTACGTGATTTTTGGATGACATGCTATACTATGACGTTTTTTCATGACTTTTGGACGACGTGCTATACTATGACGTTTTATCATGACTTTTGGATGACGTGCTATACTATGACGTTTTATCATGACTTTTGGATGACATGCATCTATGATGTTTTTTCGTGATTTTTTTGGACGACATGCTATACTATGACGTTCTTTCTGGTTTTTGGACGACATGCTACACTATGACCGTTTTTTGTGATGTCTGACAACATGCTATACTACGACGTTTCTTTATGATTTTTGGACAACATACTATACTATTACCTTTTTTAGTTATTTTCGGACGACATACTATACTATAATGTTTAATAGTGAATTTTGAACGGCATGCTATACTATGACTTTTATCGTGAATCTGGACTACATACTATACTATGACATTTTTTTGTTATGTTTGATGACATACAAGACAAAACAGGAGAATTAAATGCGGACTGTTAAATATCAGGTGTCTATCGTCTAAAGCAGTGTTAGTAAACGAATTAATATCAGATAATCATATTGATTTACTCAGTCTCACTGAAACCTGGCTGTGTCAAGATGAATATGTCAGTCTAAATGAATCCACTCCTCCCAGTCATAATAATACCCACATTCCTTGAGGCAGCGCCCGAGGAGGGGGAGTTGCAGCCATTTTTAACTCTAGTCTGTTAATCAGCCCTAAACCTAAACTAGACTATAATTCATTTGAAAGCCTCGTTCTTAGTCTTTTACATCCGACCTGGAAAACCTCGCAGCCACTTTTATTTGTTATAGTGTACCGTGCTCCTGGCCCGTATTCTGAATTTGTATCTGAATTCTCAGAGTTTTTATCCAGTTTAGTTCTTAAATCAGATAAAGTTATTATTGTAGGCGATTTTAACATTCATGTCGACGTTGATAATGACTCCCTGGCTACCGCGTTTATCTCATCATTAGACTCCATTGGCTTCAGTCAGGGTGTACATGAACCCACTCACTGTTTTAACCATACCCTCGATCTAGTTCTGACGTATGGAATTGAAATTGATAACCTAAAAGTCTTTCCACAGAATCCCTCGCTATCGGATCATTATCTGATTACTTTTGATTTCTTTTTACTCGATTACACGCCACTCAGCAACAGTTACTATACTAGATGTTTATCAGATAGTGCTGTCGCAAAATTTAAGGAAAAGATTACTCCGTCGTTAAATTCAATACCAATACCTTCAGTAACAGAGGTTTCCCGTGCTGACTTTAACCTCTCCCAAATTGATCATTTTGTTGATAGCGCCGTAGGCTCGCTGCGAACAACGCTCGACTCTGTAGCTCCTCTTAAAAAGAAGTTAACAAAGCAAAGAAAGTTTGCTCCTTGGTATAACTCTCAAACCCGTAAGTTAAAACAAATATCGCGAACATTTGAAAGGAATTGGCAATTGACCAAACTGGAAGAATCTCGTTTAATCTGGACAGACAGTCTCAAAACTTATAAGAGGGGCCTCCGCAATGCCAGAGCAAACTATTACTCAGCATTAATAGAAGAAAACAAGAACAACCCCAGGTTTCTTTTCAGCACTGTAGCCAGGCTGACTGAGAGTCAAAGCTCTATTGAGCCTTGTATTCCTTTAGCCCTTAGCAGTAATGATTTTATGAGCTTTTTTAATGACAAAATTCTAACTATTAGAGGCAAAATTCATGACCTCCTGCCCTCAGATAGTACCTATCTAACCTCAAACACAGCTGTAAGACCTAATATATATTTAGATTGCTTCTCCCCAATTTCTCTTCAAGAATTGACCGCAGTGATTTCTTCATCTAAATCATCAACGTGTCTCTTAGACCCCATCCCAACTAGGCTACTTAAGGAGGTCTTTCCTTTAGTTAACACTCATATATTAGATATGATCAATATATCCTTATTAACAGGCTATGTACCACAGTCTTTTAAGGTAGCTGTAATTAAACCTCTACTAAAAAAGCCCACCCTGGATCCAGAGGTGTTAGCCAACTATAGACCAATATCTAATCTTCCCTTTATGTCAAAGATCCTTGAGAAAGTAGTCGCAGACCAGCTGTGTGATTTTCTCCAGGATAATAATTTATTTGAGGAATTTCAGTCAGGATTTAGAGTGCATCATAGCACTGAGACAGCACTAGTTAAAATTACAAATGACCTTCTGATTGCTTCAGACAAAGGACTTGTCTCTGTTCTTGTTTTATTAGATCTTAGTGCGGCGTTTGACACAATTGACCATCAAATTCTACTGCAGAGACTGGATCACTTAATTGGCCTAAAAGGTTCTGCACTAAGCTGGTTTAAATCTTATTTATCTGATCGTTTTCAATTTGTTGACGTTCGTAATGAATCATCCTTACATACCAAAGTTTGTTTTGGAGTTCCGCAAGGTTCTGTGCTCGGACCAATCCTATTTACTCTATATATGCTTCCTTTAGGTAACATCATTAGAAATCACTCTATAAATTTCCATTGTTATGCGGATGATACACAGTTGTATTTATCGATGAAGCCAGAAGAAAGTAATCAATTAACTAAACTCCATAACTGCCTTAAAGACATAAAAACTTGGATGAGCACCAATTTCCTGATGTTAAATTCAGACAAAACTGAAGTTATTGTTCTTGGCCCCAAACAACTCAGAGACTCTTTATCTGATGACATAGTTTCTCTAGATGGCATTGCTCTGGCCTCTAGCACTACCGTAAGAAACCTCGGAGTAATATTTGATCAAGATTTGTCTTTTAATTCTCATTTAAAACAAACCTCACGGACTGCATTTTTTCATCTGCGTAATATTGCGAAAATTAGGCCTATCCTGACCCGAAAAGATGCAGAAAAATTGGTCCACGCTTTTGTTACCTCAAGGCTGGATTACTGTAACTCTCTATTATCAGGTAGCTCTAGTAAGTCCTTAAAAACTCTCCAGCCAATTCAGAATGCAGCAGCACGTGTACTAACAGGAACTAAGAAATGAGATCATATTTCTCCTGTTTTAGCTTCTCTGCACTGGCTCCCTGTAAAATCCAGAATTGAATTTAAAATCCTACTGTTAACTTATAAAGCTCTAAATGGTCAAGCTCCATCATATCTTAGAGAGCTCATAGTGCCATATTATCCCACCAGAACACTACGCTCTGAGAACGCAGGGTTACTCGTGGTCCCTAAAGTCTCCGAAAGTAGATCAGGAGCCAGAGCCTTCAGCTATCAGGCTCCTCTCCTGTGGAATCATCTTCCTGTTACGGTCCGGGAGGCAGACACCGTCTCCACATTTAAGACTAGACTTAAGACTTTCCTCTTTGATAAAGCTTATAGTTAGGGCTGGCTCAGGCTTGCCCTGTACCAGCCCCTAGTTAGGCTGACTTAGGCCTAGTCTGCCGGAGGACCCCCCTATAATACACCGGGCTCCCTCTCTCTCCCTCTCTCTCTCTCTCTCTCTCTCGTATTCTATTACTGCATCTTGCTAACTCAGCCATTCTGGATGTCACTAACTCGGCTTCTTCTCCGGAGCCTTTGTGCTCCACTGTCTCTCAGATTAACTCATATCACAGCGGTGCCTGGACAGCGTGACGTGTGTGGTTGTGCTGCTGCCGTGGTCCTGCCAGATGCCTCCTGCTGCTGCTGCCATCATTAGTCATTAGTCATACTTCTACTGTTATTATACACATATGACTATTGTCACACATGTATACTGCCAGATATTAATACATACTTTCAACATATTGTACCACAGTAGCCAGAACTATAACTATAATATTATTACTTTCATTAATGTTGTTGTAAGCTACTGTTATTACCTGCATCTCTCTCTCTCTCTCTGTCTCATTGTGTCATATGGATTACTGTTAATTTATTATGCTGATCTGTTCTGTACGACATCTATTGCACGTCTGTCCGTCCTGGAAGAGGGATCCCTCCTCAGTTGCTCTTCCTGAGGTTTCTACCGTTTTTTTTCCCCGTTAAAGGTTTTTTTGGGGGAGTTTTTCCTGATCAGCTGTGAGGGTCTTAAGGACAGAGGGATGTCGTATGCTGTAAAGCCCTGTGAGGCAAATTGTGATTTGTGATATTGGGCTTTATAAATAAAATTGATTGATTGATTGATTGACTATGATGTTTTTACATGGTTTTTGGACGACATGCTATACTATGACATTTTTTCATGATTTTTGGACGACATGCTATACTATGACGTTTTTTAATGACCTTGGATGACATGCTATACTATCCTTCTAAAAATAACTCATAGGTTCGAACCATTTCAATATTTTTTTGCTACTATTGTGCTACTACTACTACTACTATGCTACTATTTTTATACTATGACTTTTTTCATGACTTTTTGACGATGTTACATGCCGTAGAGTTTGTGATGTGTGTGTGTGTGTGTGTCTTTGTGTTTGTTACAGGTTCGTGTTGCAGGTGTGTTCCCTGAATGGTGCCTCGCAGCTGGTGCCAATCAGGTAGAGGATAAAGGGAGAGTGGACCGAGGCCGCCGGCTGTCAGTGGACCACTAGTGTTCCTGGGAACCGTCTCACCACCACGTGTTTTAGTGTACCTCCTCGCAGTGTGTTAGTGTGTAGTGATTTTCCATTTAGTGTCTAAGATCCGGTGTTTTCTGAGTTGTATTGATTGTGCATTGTCGTCCCTCCCTTTGAGCGGACTGTTTTCAGTTTATAGTTAGTTCTTATCATCCTCAGTTTTTGGAGGACTGTTTTGTGTTCGAGTTTACATTTTTGTTTAGTTAATAAAACATTTGGCTTATGTAAATCCTACCAGCGCTTCATTTTTCCCTCTCCGGTATGTATTGTTTATATAATTATTACGGTTACTCCTGAACTTCCTAGACAAGTTGGAACGTAACAGATGACATGCTATATACTATGACTTTTTTTCGTGACTTTTGACAACATACTATACAATGATGTTTTTGCGTGAATTTTGGACGACATGCTATACTATGACGTTTTTTTCATGATTTTTGGACGACATACTAGACTATGACGTTTTTTAATGACTTTTGGACGACATGCTATACTATGACGTTTTTTAATGACTTTTGGACGACATGCTATATTATGACGTTTTTTCATGACTTCTGGACGACATGCTATACTATGACATTTTTACGTGATTTTTGGACAACATGCTATACTATGACATTTTTATATGATTTTTGGACAACATACTATACTATGGCATTTTTACGTGATTTTTGGATGACATGCTATAATGTGACCTTTTTTCCGATTTTTCGATGACAGGCTATATACTATGACCTTTTTGGTGGTCTTTTTTGACGACATGGTATGCTTAAATGTTTTTTACGACCTGTTATCACTATTTTTTGACAACATACGATAGACGATGTCGTTTGAGTATTAATTTTATGTATATAAGGTTTTAGTGTAAATTATTGAACCCACCTGTTTGTTGACAGAAAATCCGATGGAAACAGCAACAAAAGGAAATCTGTTAATGACACAATGTTTTTAATGGGTGTCAATTATTACTTAATAAAAGTTAAAATTAAAGGTTGTGTGTTTTTCAAATGATTAATAATTAGCACTGTTACTGTTAGTGATGTCACAGGACTGTGGTTAGTGATGTCACAGGACTGTTCATTCAGTCTTGTTTCATTCAGGTGATCTGAACATTTAAAAACTGAACTGATGTCTGCGATCAAACAGCTGATGATGATTAGATGATGATGAAGTGATGATGTCAGTGATTATGTCACTGTGCTCTGCCGAATGTGTGTTTAATTAAAAACTCACGCATGAACGAAGTTGGTCGTCCCATCGATTGGGTCAATGATCCAGGTGGGACTGTCGGTCAGGACGCATGGTTCACCTGCAGCCACAGACTCCTCCCCTATGAACCTTTTTCACACACACACACACACACACACACACACACACACGGTTCATGTTTACGGTGAGCTTTTGTTTGTGAGAATAAAGAAACTTTATCAACACGTCGTTACTTCAGTATCAGTAACAACTATTACTAGTAGTAATAACTATCAGTAACAGTATCACTGAGGGGCGCCGAGCCTCTTACTTGTGAGTGGGGAATTTGTCCTTCACTGATTGGATGATGAGTTGCTCCACTTTTTGGTCGGTTTGTGTCACCAGATCAACCGAACAACTCTTCGTCATCACCTTCCTGTCGTCCTGCAGAGCCCCACGCACCACCTGATCAATACACCACATCAATACACCTGATCAATACCCATCATCAATACACCTGATCAATACACCACATCAATACACCTGATCAATACACCTGATCAATACCCATCATCAATACACCACATCAATACATCTGATCAATACACCACATCAATACACCTGATCAGTACACCTGATCAATACACCACATCAATACACCTGATCAATACACCACATCAATACACCACATCAATACACCTGATCAATACACCACATCAGTACATCTGATCAATACACCTGATCAATACCCATCATCAATACATCTGATCAATACACCACATCAATACACCTGATCAATACACCACATCAATACACCTGATCAATACCCATCATCAATACACCACATCAATACACCTGATCAATACACCTAATCAATACATCTGATCAATACACCACATCAGTACACCTGATCAATACACCTGATCAATACACCACATCAATACACCTGATCAATAGACCCCATCAATACACCTGATCAATACACATCAATACACCACATCAATACACCTGATCAATACACCACATCAATACACCTGATCAATAGACCACATCAATACACCTGATCAATACACATCAATACACCACATCAATACACCTGATCAATACACCACATCAATACACCTGATCAATAGACCACATCAATACACCTGATCAATACACATCAATACACCACATCAATACACCTGATCAATACACCACATCAATACACCTGATCAATACACATCAATACACCACATCAATACACCACATCAGTACACCTGATCAATACACCACATCAATACACCTGATCAATACACCACATCAATACACCTGATCAATACACCACATCAATACACCTGATCAATACACCTGATCAATACACCTGATCAATACACCACATCAATACACCTGATCAATACAACTGATCAATACACCACATCAATAAACCTGATCAATACACCTGATCAATACACCACATCAATACACCTGATCAATACACCACATCAGTGCATCTGATCAATACCTGTCATCGAATACACAAGGCCCCTCTTTCAGAGAGCAGGAAGAAACTCTGAGGTTTCCGTTTCACAAAGCCAGTTCAGTGAAACCGAGTCAGTTACTATGGCAACATACTCCGTGAAGCAAACCCGTGACTCAGCAGGTTTGCTTCACGGAGTATGTTGCCATAGTAACTGAGCCTGAGGTTGAACGTGTAGCAGGAAGTAGAAACATGGCGTGTCCTTTAGTGAATGAAGTGGTGGAGGTTGAGGCCCAGTGTTAATGAGAAGTGAATCTACCTGGACACATGATGAAGTCATTGATCAAGACGTCTCATATATTCAAAGATGGAACTGGCTCATTTATTGGACTCAACATCCCATAATAGCTCCATCAGCCTGGTGTCCACGTCGTCATGACGTCAGGATCAGTTCCAGTCTGTTTAATATCTGTGTGTTTGATGTTGAGTTTGTGCCCAGTGTGTTTGGGCTCCATCACATTACAGCTGGATAAATTATAATCAAATATATGAACACTTAAGATAGAAACATGTTTCTGTATGTTAGACACATGACCTCATCACATGACATCAATCATGAATCATGTTATCTGCACTCTACTGATGATGTCTGTTGGTGCTCACTGTGAACGCACCTCTCTCAGGCTGAACATACTCAGAGCTGATTGACTTAATGCTGATCAGGGGGCTTCACACTAGGACTGGGTGTCGCCACTGATTTCCTGAATCGATTTGATCCGACTGGAGATATTTCAGTTAAAAAACAATTTTTGCTGGTATGAGAAAGAGATTGTCAGAGAACTAACACTGCAAACTTTACAAGGAATTATTTTTTTAGAAAACTGTCGTCAGCTCGAGTTATCTTCACTTCCTGTCTGCACCGCGGCGTCCCTACTCTGTGTTTGTGTGTAAAAGTGTCACAACAGCCTCACAGCAGGAGCAGCTGCTGCAGCAGCACGAAAATAAATTACATCAACACATAAAAACAGTGAGCTAACAGCTAACACCTACTAGCTAACAGCTAACACCTAATAGCTAACAGCTAACAGCTAGTTAACAGCTAACAGCTAATAGGTAACAGCTAACAGCTAGTTAATAGGTAACAGCTAATAGGTAATAGGTAACAGCTAATAGGTAATAGGTAACAGCTAATAGGTAATAGCTAACAGCTAATAGGTAATAGGTAACAGCTAATAGGTAATAGGTAACAGCTAATAGGTAATAGCTAACAGCTAATAGGTAATAGGTAACAGCTAATAGGTAATAGGTAACAGCTAACAGCTAGTTAATAGCTAACAGCTAATAGGTAATAGGTAACAGCTAATAGGTAATAGGTAACAGCTAATAGGTAATAGGTAACAGCTAATAGGTAATAGCTAACAGCTAATAGGTAATAGGTAACAGCTAATAGGTAATAGGTAACAGCTAACAGCTAGTTAATAGCTAACAGCTAATAGGTAATAGGTAACAGCTAATAGGTAATAGGTAACAGCTAATAGGTAATAGGTAACAGCTAACAGCTAGTTAATAGCTAACAGCTAATAGGTAATAGGTAACAGCTAATAGGTAATAGGTAACAGCTAATAGGTAATAGGTAACAGCTACCAGCTACAGATAAAAGAGGCAGTAACTTTGGAGCTTCTCAAGCCTACAGTTGTTATAACTTAGCACCGCAGCTCCTTTACTACGGTGAGATTCACGGGGTTAAAGCTTCACACACCGATGGGAAAAAAGATCGATCTCGGACTTTATTAATCAATATCAGGTCTTTCCAGTGAAGATCGATTTGAATCGGATGAATCGATTATTTTAACCCAGCCCTATTACACACACACACACACACACACACACACAGTGACCTCTGACCTCTCCAGCTCTCCGAGCAGCAGCGACAGCGTGATCCATGGCATTCTGCCAGAGGTCGGCCATGTTGGAGGAGGAGCTCCTTCTGAGGAGAGAAAGATCACCATGAGGAGGAGCAGAGGAGCTGTTTCCCAGCTAATCAGGGATAAAAAAAAAAGACTGACGCTGAGTGACGCACCCGTCAGTCTACGCGTCACTCTCTTCTAAGAATTCTGATTTAAACTCTTGTGGTTTTATTTCTCATATCAATGGTAACCATGGCAACAGGAACAATTCCTTTTTGCTCTGGTCATGTTCAACACACAGTTGCTGAAGACAAAATGTAGCTCAGACTGGTTGTTAGTCGTTACAGACACTGACATGATGAGCACCAATTTCCTGATGTTAAATTCAGACAAAACTGAAGTTATTGTTCTTGGCCCCAAACAACTCAGAGATATTTGGGTGAGTAGATAATGGCTGAATTTTCATTTTTGGGTGCACTATCCCTTTAAGTGCCCATAACAACTTTTCTGTGCTGCATCTTAATATCAGAAGTCTGTCTAAAAACCACGATAACTTAGCCTCTCTACTTTCCTTTACTGGGTGTGATTGTGATGTTAATGCCGGGAGTGAAACTTGGTTAAATGATAAGTCATACATAGATACTCTGAAATTAGAGGGTTTCAGATTTTACCATAAAAACAGATTGGGCAGAACATGTGGAGGAGTATATGTATGTAAACTCCAGACTCCAGGCTAATGTTTAATGTTTGTGATAACCTGGTACTGGCTTTTCATCAATATCAACATTAATAAAGGTTATAATCTTATCATTGGAGCAATCTATCGTCCACCTGACTCAACCCTTTTGACTTCATGGGTAAACTTGAGGAAACCCTTTATGCAGTAAACAGGAAAAACAATAAATTCATACTCCTTGGGGAGTTTAACATAGACATCTCTCAGAATGATACAATTACAAATGATTTTAGCAATATTCTACACTTCTTTTTTCCGACCATCAGTACCTATACCAGAGTTACACAATCATCTAGGTCCATCACTGACAAGAACTTAAAGAAATGATCAAAAACATGAATAATTCTCATACAGCAGGGGCTGATGGGATATGCAGTAAAATCTTGATAGCTATAAAAACTTTGCTCATTGTATTCATTTGCCTTTACTTCATGGTGTTGTGCCAAAAATTACCAAAATTGCCAGAATCATTCCTATTTACAAAACTGGTGACAAAAATGATATCAGTAATTACCGCCCAGTCTCTGTTTTACCAGCTTTATCTAAAGTACTGTGTATAATAGACTAAGTGATTATTTGGATAAGCTGCATATTCTCTCTAGTTCTCAGTATGGCTTCAGGAAAAAGAGTTCAACATGTACGGCTATTTTAGATCTCATTGAAAAGATTAATTAACGATGCAGTTGATAAGGGAAATTGTGGTGTTGGCATCTTTTTAGATCTCTCAAAGGCGTTTGACACAGTTGATTTTGATGTTTTACTGGGGAAATTGAACCATGAACCATGATTAGAGGAAGGGCACATAGCTAGTTTAGAAGCTACCTTTCTAGTAGGCAACAATTTGTAATAACCACAAATCGCAAAATATGGATATCAAATATGGAGTTCCCCAGGGCTCAATTTTAGGGCCATTACTCTTCATCAATTGTATTAATGATTTAGTAAATTCTCCTAAAATCCTACACAAAGCCATTTTTGCTGATGATACCAATTTGTTTTTATCACATACAAATACTTTTGAATTACAGGAATTACTCAGCGCTGAATTATAGAAAATAGATATTTGGTTCAAATGTAATAAGTTATCTCTCAACATCAGCAAGACTAATTTCATTGTCTTTTTATCCAATAAAAAGCCATCTGATACGGATCACATATGACTCAAAATAAATGATAAGGAGTTAACTCGAGTAGCCTCAACAAAGATCCTTGGGGTCCTCATAGATGAGTGCTTAAATTTTAAACTGCATATAGAACATTTAATTTCCAAATTATCTAAATCTTTTTTTCAAAATAAGGTCTCACCTTCCTTTATCAGCACTTCTTTCTCTGTACAAAACTCTGTTTGAACCATATATCAACTACTGTAATGTCATATGGAGCAATACCTTCCCCAGTTATTTAAAAAAAAATTAGAAAGTCTTCAAAAAAAGATCATTCGAGCTGTGTCTTGGTCCGAATATAATGCCCCCACAAGCCCTCTCATCTATGATGTTCCAGATAATCCTTAAAACAAATTTAAGGTTGTCTGAGCTTGTCCCAGTCTGCAGCCCTGGTCATGCTTATGACACCAGGAAAAAACATCTCATCACTGGGAAGAAGAGAAGACTTACAAGTACTAGCTTGTCCATTGCTTGCAGGCGTCCGCTGCTCTGGAACGAGTTTGATGAGTGCTTTAGAGTCTTGAAATCCATCTCTACATTTAAGAAAATGCTAAAAATCAAACTACTAAGTTCATATATTTAACTATTTTGTTATGTCCTAAAGTCATGTGCTCCGAGAAAGCTCACGTCTCTGTGTTTGTTGCTATGTATGATGTTTTTAGCCAAGTTTACCATGTACTGTATATTGTTTTGTTTCCAAAATACCCAGGCTCCCTCTAAAAGCTTTCAATAGCTTCCTGATTCACACACGCTGTTAACTTCATGCCTGCATGTTGATTTACCGGTGTGTGTGTGTGTGTGTGAATAAATCAAATCAAATCAAATCAAAGCCCTGTGAGGCAATGAATATTGATAACAGATCGATATGAATATCGATAACAGATCAATATTCATATCGATAACAGATCAATATGAGTGTTGCAGTGAACTGTCCGCAGGTCTGGTCAGCTGTTTGTAGGTTTATTAAGGTTTTGTGTGATATATTATTAATAAGCCGAAGTCACCTACGGTACGTGATGACGTGTCAGGGAGCCGTCACCTGTCCGTGACGTCAGGCCGCGTCGTTATAAATCAAGCGTCTTTAAATCAGCAGATTTGTGAATGGAGTCTGGTGGAAGGGAAGTCAAGAACGGTTCTGAACAGCGCTCACAGAGAGGTCACCTACGTCATTGAACACGTCAGGGAGCCGGAACTGAACTGTAAACAGCATCATCATCAACAACAACAACAACACAATAAAACAACAGTATAAATCTCACCTGAGCTCAGTCTGATGATGATCCGCTGCGGATCAGCGGCTCCATACACTTCCGGGTTCTTCTTCTTCTTCTTCTTCCTCCTGCAGCAGAGTTGTGCTGCCTCCTGCTGGTGATATCCTCACACTGCAGCTCCGTCCACAGACATATACAGCCTTCACATCAACTGGTTTTGTCTTTGTTTTTGTTATTGAACCATGGTGTGTGTGTGTGTGTGTGTGTGTGTGTGTGTGTGTCAGGGAGGGCTGAGACACAAAACAGATTGACAACGAGACATTTATTAATAAATAAAGTGTTTAATCAGAGACACAGATCAGCTGAGCGTCCGTGTGTTGTCCTTCATCTGTCTCATGACTCGCCAGTGAACGTGTTGCGTGTGAAAAGCATCAGTGTGTGTGAGAGTTAAAGACAGGGGACTGTAACATACATGTGTCATGTGTCACACTGAGGAGAACTGACAGATCAGACTTCTTTATTGATTCAGTTTTATTGATTTCAAATCAGATTTGTTTTCAGGGTCAGCGTGACGTGTCCAACGTGTGTCTCTCTGCGTCCTCACAGCTCAGGAAGTAGACTTCAGACTGAACAGACCAGTCCTCATGGTGTCAGCCAGGAGCTACAACACACAGCAGAAACACCTGAGCCAGACTTCCTGTCAGCTGACCTACACGCCGTTTACACCTGATGCTCCACAGACACATCTGCACAGGTCATCATCGTCACGGCGACAGGGAAACGCCTCAACAACCTGAGCGATACGATTAGCCACAGCGGCGGAGCTGGCAGCGATGACCCTCCGTGACATCATGTCGAACTCTGAGCCTGTGGGCAAACAGACCGATAAGAGAAGGACACGCCCCCGACAGGTACTCACAGGTGAGATATGACATCACATGTCAGGTACAGACCGTCAGTATCCATTACCACGCCTCCGGCCTCCTGTACGATGATGGCCGATGCAGCGATGTCCCAGCAGTGCATCCCAATGTGGTAATAGGCGTCAGCTCCGCCCGTCGCCACCTGACACATGTCGACCGCTGCCGTTCCCAATGCACGGATTCTGGAACATACAACAAACACGCTGACAACACGTCAAAGAGGTGACGACACACGGATACTGGAACATACAACAAACATGCCGACAACACGTCGAAGAGGTGACGACACACGGATACTGGAACATACGACAAACACGCCGACAACACGTCAAAGAGGTGACAACACACGGATACTGGAACATACGACAAACACGCCGACAACATGTCAAAGAGGTGACGACACACGGATACTGGAACATACGACAAACACGCCGACAACACGTCAAAGAGGTGACAACGCACGGATACTGGAACATACAACAAACACGCCGACAACACGTCAAAGAGGTGACGACACACGGATACTGGAACATACGACAAACACGCCGACAACATGTCAAAGAGGTGACGACACACGGATACTGGAACATACGACAAATAGGCGGAAACCCTTCTTTGGAAAAACGGGGAACGGGATCTACTTCTCTACACAATAAAAGACGTGACCAGTTGTAACCTGACAGAGTTTTGTTCACTTGTTTTCCTCGCAGCTGAATCTTCAGTGTGAATACAACAGTCATACACATAACCACATAAACATATGATGACAAGATCTTCATCTTGATTTTCAATCACTGCAGTAAGAACAATGATGTACATTGCCACTTGCTGGTCATTCTTGGTGATGCAGGTTGAACATATTAAAAGTCTTTATGTAGGTGCTACTGTATTGATAAGGGACGCTGTTCTAAACATTATTATTACTTTAATATAATTATTAAAGACGTTTGACCGTGCCGGCTCCATTTATATGGGTAACAACAGTAAAGTTGACTGCAACTTTGTTGTTGGTCCCCTCCAACAATGAAATGGAATTTCCAGCCTTGGACACATGAATACTGGAACATACAACATACACGTGAACACTGTATTAATAACATCCACATGTATGTTTGGCAGCAGAGCTGACAGTGGCGTGTTCCGGCCTCACCCGTGTACCGGCAGTTTCAACAGCCTGAAGATGTTGGAGGTCATGGTGGACAAAGCAAGGTCGTCACGCTCCGCCCCGATCTCTGTCACCACCACACAGCTGCTGATGTCTGATTGGATGAGACAGAACAGTCACAACGAATTAGTGACCATGTGTGAAGTCACGTGTGTGTGTGTGTGTGTGTGTGTGTGTTGTCACCTTCTTGTGCAGACGCATGCAGCGGTTCTCCGTTCAAGAACGCTCCTCTTCCTCTCTGAGCATGGAAGAGTTTGTCCTCCACTAAGCTGTAAACAATCCCAAACTCCGTCTGGGAACAACAACAACAACATGTCAGACCACTTCTTGTCTGAGCCCCGCCCCCTGACCTCTGACCCCTCCCTAACAGGTGAGTTTACCTGCTTGTTGACAGTGAAGGCAATGGAGACAGCCACAAAAGGAAACCTGTCAGAGGAAATGACACTTCAGACACTGAACACACATCTGACTGGATCTGTGATGTCAGCAGGTGTGACCCTCCACTCTGTGACATCACAGTGTGGGCGGAGCCTCTCACCTGTGTACAAAGTTCACAGTCCCGTCGATGGGGTCGATGATCCAGGTGGGACTGTCAGTCAGCTCCAGACGCTCACCCGCAGCTACAGATTCCTCCCCAATGAACCTGGGGGTCAAAGGTCAGAGGTCAAACAACGGAACGTTTTACCTGCTCACTTCCTGTCTGCTGTGTGACCTCACAGAGCTGATGTCTAACCCTAACCCTAACCCTGGAGAACATGAATACATAATACATCAACCAAAGAGAGAGCAGGAGTTCTACTTTTCAAATCTGTTCCTACAGTAGAACTCAGCAGAACTCAGTAGAACCTGTGCTGTGGGAATCGGTTCCTGATGGCAGAGATGAGGATCTTCTCAACCCGCTGGTCGGTCTCTGTGACCAGATCAGCTGGAGAACTTTTCAGTTTCACATCTTTCTGCAGTTGAAACGCCGTCAGGACGACCTGAAAGACACGTGATGGTGTTACTGGTGATAATCTGTTGATCGGAACTGAGATCAGAACCGGCGCTATTTCAGTTTGTGTGAATGCTGAGCGCTGAAGTTACAAAGAACCGCTGAGAACCTGGAAACAGAAGCGAAGAACTTTTAGAGCTGAAACAGACCGTTTGAAAAGCTGGAGGCTGAACATCAGAATCGTCCCTGAAGAACTGAGAGAACATTTGATATCTGAAGGTTTCAACCTGTAATGAACAGACGAGTTCTCAACATGGCGATCGACACAGAACATCACAGAACATCAGAGGACATCAGAGGACAACACAGAACATCAGAGGACAACACAGAACATCAGAGGACAACACAGAACATCAGAGGACATCACAGGACATTGGAGAACATCAGAGAACATCACAGGACATCAGAGAATGTCACAGAACATCATAGGAAATTAGAGAACATCAGAGGACATCACAGGACATCAGGGAACATCACAGAACATCATAGGAAATTAGAGAACATCAGAGGACATCACAGGACATCAGAGGACATCAGAGAACATCACAGAACATCAGAGGACATCACAGGACATCAGAGGACATCAGAGAACATCACAGAACATCACAGAACATCAGAGGACATCACAGAACATCAGAGGACATCAGAGAACATCACAGAACATCACAGAACATCAGAGGACAACACAGGACGTCAGAGAACATCAGGGAACGTCACAGAACATCATAGGAAATTAGAGAACATCAGAGAACATCACAGAACATCACAGAGCATCAGAGGACAACACAGGACATCAGAGGACAACACAGGACATCACAGGACATCAGAGGACATCAGAGGACATCACAGAACATCAGAGGACATCAGAGGACATCACAGAACATCACAGAACATCAGAGGACATCACAGAACATCAGAGGACATCAGAGGACATCACAGGACATCACAGAACATCAGAGGACATCACAGAACATCAGAGGACATCAGAGGACATCACAGAACATCAGAGGACATCAGAGGACATCACAGAACATCAGAGGACATCAGAGGACATCAGAGGACATCACAGAACATCAGAGGACATCACAGAACATCACAGAACATCAGAGGACATCAGAGGACATCACAGAACATCAGAGGACATCACAGAACATCAGAGGACATCAGAGGACATCACAGAACATCAGAGGACATCAGAGGACATCACAGAACATCAGAGGACATCAGAGGACATCAGGAGTTTCAACTCCTTACAGCTCAGTTTTTATTTTCTGCTTCACTTGTGAGTTTTTTCTTGACTGATTCTGTGTCAACCTGTTGTTGAGGACGTGTGATGATGAAACATTATTCAGCCAGCGTTACTCAACAAGCTCAAACAATAGGTCAGTAAACAGAGTGAGTGTGTGTGTGTGTGTGTGTGTGTGTGTGCACGCGTGTGTGTGTGTGTGTGTGTGTGTGTGTGTGTCTCAGGTGTGTGTGTACCTGAGTTACCAGGTGAAGGTCATTTAAAGGTCAGCTGCTAAGACACAAAAACTCTTTACATTCCTAAACGTTTTTATCCAACCTGAACGTGACATCATCGCCTGCAGCTGATTGGTTGACATTTTTTAAACATCCTGTGGAGTCTGTAGCACTGAGACTTTAGGCGTTTCTCAATACCAAGTACGGCAAGTTCGGACTTCAGACTTGGGAAGTTCGACTCAGGAGTACAAACTCTCAAGGACGGCTGCCATTGCCGCTGGTCTGTGAGAAATGCATTCTGCGATACCTGGCTGTCAGAAGTCCACACGAGTCACCTCCCGATGCATCCCCGATGGAACGGGCAGAGCGCCTGTACCTGGCTGGATGCGGACTCTGAGTTGGAACAGTACTTGGGCTGCGACTGATGACGTGTCACAAGTACAAACAAGAACGCAGACTGACTCAAAGAAACTTTATTTACATCCTGGGAAACAAAGACCAGCCAGAATCTGGTTCATTAACACGTCGCTGCTGATTGGCTGACACCTCCAACAACCCACCAAATGACAGGAAACAAACGCGTCATTCAACCAGGAAACAGCAACAAAATGCTTTTCAGAGTTTCATTTAGAAAATAATAAAGTTTAAAATCAGATTTAAATGTTTGAACAGTTCAATAAAGTTTTTTTAATTCCAGGATGAAAAATATTAAAATGATTTTTTATCAATCTGAGCGTTGTGAAATGTGAAACAAGTTTACATCAGCGGCGTCACGCCACATTTTATGGTGTTGTTGTTTTTCATTCAGCGCTGCGCTGTGATTGGTCGGCGTGCTGCTTACCTCACTGGCCTGTTTGGCGATGGAGATGCCGAAGTTCAGACAGTCTGTCCAGTCGGCCATGATGATGATGATGGTGATGATGATGATGGATGATGGTGTGAGACCTCCTGTCAGAGAAGAAGAAACACTGACATCACAGAGGAAGAGGAGGAGGAGGAAAATCAAAGATGAGAACAACCAATGAAGAAGAGAGGAGACGATGAAGAAGGAGACAAAACAAAGGAAAAAAAAACAGAAAAATAAAAAAGGAAAAGAACGACAGAAACCAGAGGAGGAAGGAGGACAGGACAAGGAGGAATAAAGATAACAGAAGAGGAATAGGAGGATGAAGAACAGGAAGAAAAGCAGAGACGAGAAAAGAAGGAAAATAAAAACATAAAAATATGAAAAATGAAAAAGAGGAAGAACAGAAGATGATGATGTCAGAGGAGAGAGACAAGACAAACAATAGAGAGGAGGAGGAGGAGGAGAGATGAAGGTGAAAAGAAAAAGGAACGATAAAAAGAAGCAACAAAAAAACTAAAAACATAAAAAGAGGAAAAAGTAAAAAAGTGATGACGACTCACAGGAGAGAAGAAAAGAGGAAGTGACATCACAGACGTACCTGAGCTCCAAGAAAATTTGTCTCAACTCTCCTCAACGTCTCTCTGCTTTTATACAACTGACAGCCAATCAGAGCTCAGCCCCGCCCCCTCACACACACACAGCCAATGGCAGGAGGAGAGGAGGACAGAGGGACAGGAGGACAGAGGGACAGTGGACAGGAGGAGAGGACAATGGACAGAAGGAGAGGAGGACAATGGACAGGAGGAGAGGAGGACAGAGGGACAGAAGGACAGAGGGACAGGAGGACAGAGGACAGTGGACAGGAGGAGAGGAGGACAGAGGGACAGGAGGAGAGGAGGACAGAAGGAGAGGAGGACAGAGGTACAGGAAGAGAGGAGGACAGTGGACAGGAGGAGAGGAGGACAGAAGGAGAGGAGGACAGAGGTACAGGAAGAGAGGAGGACAGTGGACAGGAGGAGAGGAGGACAGAAGGAGAGGAGGACAGAGGGACAGGAGGAGAGGAGGACAGAAGGAGAGGAGGACAGAGGTACAGGAAGAGAGGAGGACAGTGGACAGGAGGAGAGGAGGACAGTGGACAGGAGGAGAGGAGGACAGAGGGACAGGAGGAGAGGAGGACAGTGGACAGAAGGAGAGGAGGACAGTGGACAGAAGGAGAGGAGGACAGAGGGACAGGAGGACAGAGGGACAGTGGACAGGAGGAGAGGACAATGGACAGAAGGAGAGGAGGACAATGGACAGGAGGAGAGGAGGACAGAGGGACAGAAGGACAGAGGGACAGGAGGACAGAGGACAGTGGACAGGAGGAGAGGAGGACAGAGGGACAGGAGGAGAGGAGGACAGAAGGAGAGGAGGACAGAGGTACAGGAAGAGAGGAGGACAGTGGACAGGAGGAGAGGAGGACAGTGGACAGGAGGAGAGGAGGACAGAGGGACAGGAGGAGAGGAGGACAGTGGACAGAAGGAGAGGAGGACAGTGGACAGAAGGAGAGGAGGACAGAGGGACAGGAGGACAGAGGGACAGTGGACAGGAGGAGAGGACAATGGACAGAAGGAGAGGAGGACAATGGACAGGAGGAGAGGAGGACAGAGGGACAGAAGGACAGAGGGACAGGAGGACAGAGGACAGTGGACAGGAGGAGAGGAGGACAGAGGGACAGGAGGAGAGGAGGACAGTGGACAGGAGGAGAGGAGGACAGTGGACAGGAGGAGAGGACAACAGAGGGACAGGAGGAGAGGAAGACAGAGGGACAGGAGGAGAGGAGGACAGAGGGACAGGAGAGGAGGACAGTAGGACAGGAGAGGAGGACAGTGGACAGAAGGAGAGGAGGACAGAGGGACAGGAGGAGAGGAGGACAGTGGACAGGAGGAGAGGAGGACAGAGGGACAGGAGGAGAGGAGGACAGTGGACAGAAGGAGAGGAGGACAGTGGACAGAAGGAGAGGAGGACAGAGGGACAGGAGGACAGAGGGACAGTGGACAGGAGGAGAGGACAGTGGACAGGAGGAGAGGAGGACAGAGGGACAGGAGGAGAGGAGGACAGAAGGAGAGGAGGACAGAGGTACAGGAAGAGAGGAGGACAGTGGACAGGAGGAGAGGAGGACAGAGGGACAGGAGGAGAGGAGGACAGAGGGACAGGAGGACAAAGGACAGTGGACAGGAGGAGAGGAGGACAGTGGACAGGAGGAGAGGAGGACAGAGGGACCGAAGGAGAGGAGGACAGAGGGACCGAAGGAGAGGAGGACAGAGGACAGGAAGAGAGGAGGACAGAGGGACCGAAGGAGAGGAGGACAGAGGACAGGAAGGGAGGAGGACAGAGGGACAGGAGGACAGGAGAACAGAGGGACAGGAGGAGAGGACGACAGAGGACAGGAGGAGAGGAGGACAGAGGAGAGGACAACAGAGGGACAGGAGGAGAGAAAGACAGAGGGACAGGAGGAGAGGAGGACAGAGGGACAGGAGGAGAGGAGGACAGAGGGACAGGAGGAGAGGAGGACAGAGGAGAGGACAACAGAGGGACAGGAGGAGAGAAAGACAGAGGGACAGGAGGAGAGGAGGACAGAGGGACAGGAGAGGAGGACAGAGGGACAGGAGGAGAGGAGGACAGTGGACAGGAGGAGAGGAGGACAGTGGACAGGCGTGGAGGACGACAGAGGGACAGAGACACAGTGACCTGATGAAGATCTGAGAAGGTCACACTGAACATCATTATCACTGTCCCCCAACACTGATAACACACACACACACACACACACAGATAAAACAGACACACACACACACACACAGATAAAACAGACACACACACACACACACAGATAAAACAGACACACACACACACACACACACACATCAGAACGTTATCAGGACGCTCTGTAGAACATCAGACTGAGAGTTACAACTAATAACCAAACATGATAAACACGTCAGACATGATGTCACACTGTCAGAGGACCACATGACTCTCCTGACAGGTGTAACCGTCACCTGTTGTTCTGTAAACAGCTCGAGTTTAACCCCACCCTGCCGACAGACCACACCCACTCACACCAGTTCTGTCTAAGCACTTATAGCTCTCCTCCTTTCTACGACTTTCTTGCTAATCTCTTAGCTGTTGTTTGCACGTTACTAGCCTTGGTAGCTACATTAGCTTTACAGTTAGCGATGGCTTCTCCCTCTGCTCTTTCTTGCTCGGTGTGCCAAGTGTTCAGTTATGCCTCTGCCTCCTTTAGCGACAGTGGTAACTGTAATAAGTGTAATAAGCTTATTTGCTGCGTTGGAGGCGAGGCTTAGTGAATTAGAAGTGCGGCTCCGCACCACGGAAAACCATTCAGTAGCTGCAGTAGTTAGCCAGCCCCCTGTAGCCGGCGCGGAGCCACATAGCATAGCCTCTGCTAGCGGTCCTCCGGTAACGCCTGTGCAGCCGGGAGGCTGGGTAACCATTCGCCAGAGGCTCCAAGCAGAAGCCCACGGCTCACCACCAGCCTGTTCACGTTTCCAACTGCTTTTCCCCACTCAGCGACACACCCGCTGAGGATAAAACTCTGGTTATTGGCAGCTCTATTCTGAGGAACGTGAAGTTAGCAACACCAGCGGCCATAGTCAAATGTATCCCTGGGGCCAGAGCGGGCGACACTGAATCAAATTTAAAACTGCTGGCTAAAGCTAAACGTAGATTCAGTAAGACTGTTATTCACGTTGGCGGCAATGACACCCGGTTACGCCAATCGGAGGTCACTAAAATTAATATTGCCTCGGTGTGTGAATATGCAAAAACGATGTCGGACTCCGTAGTTTTCTCTGGACCCCTCCCAAATCTGACCAGTGATGACATGTTTAGCCGCATGTCATCATTTAATTGCTGGCTGTCCAGGTGGTGTCCAGCAAACGATGTGGGTTTCGTTAATAATTGGCAAACTTTCTGGGGAAAACCTGGTCTTATTAGGAGAGACGGCATTCACCCCACTTTGGATGGAGCTGCTCTCATTTCTAGGAACCTGGCAAACTTTATTAGTAATTTAAATTCCTGACAACCCAGAGTTGAGACCAGGACTCAGAGTTGCAGTCCTAAACGCCTCTCTGAGCTTCTAGTTCAGTTACCCAGCCATAGTTTTCATAGCTTTATACAAACGGTGTCTGTCCCCCGACCACCTAAATTATTTAAATCTAAAATTAAACAAAGAGGAGTTGTGCATAACAACCTCATAAAAATTAAAACCTCTTCTGTGACAGAAAAACAGGAGAATTAAATGCGGACTGTTAAATATCAGGTCTCTATCGTCTAAAGCAGTGTTAGTAAACGAATTAATATCAGATAATCATATTGATTTATTCAGTCTCACAGAAACCTGGCTGTGTCAAGATGAATATGTCAGTCTCAATGAATCCACTCCTCCCAGTCATAATAATACCCACATTCCTCGAGGCAGCGGCCGAGGAGGGGGAGTTGCAGCCATTTTTAACTCTAGTCTGTTAATCAGCCCTAAACCTAAACTAGATTATAATTCATTTGAAAGCCTCATTCTTAGTCTTTTACATCCGACCTGGAAAACCTCGCAGCCACTTTTATTTGTTATAGTGTACCGTGCTCCTGGCCCGTATTCTGAATTTGTATCTGAATTCTCAGAGTTTTTATCCAGTTTAGTTCTTAAATCAGATAAAGTTATTATTGTAGGCGATTTTAACATTCATGTCGACGTTGATAATGACTCCCTGGCTACCGCGTTTATCTCATTAATAGACTCCATTGACTTCAGTCAGGATGTACATGAACCCACTCACTGTTTTAACCATACCCTCGATCTAGTTCTGACGTATGGAATTGAAATTGATAACCTAAAAGTCCTTCCACAGAATCCCTCGCTATCGGATCATTATCTGATTACTTTTGATTTCTTTTTACTCGATTACACGCCACTCAGCAACAGTTACTATACTAGATGTTTATCAGATAGTGCTGTCGCAAAATTTAAGGAAAAGATTACTCCGTCGTTAAATTCAATACCATGTCCTTCAGTAACAGAGGTTTCCTGTGCCGACTTTAACCTCTCCCGAATTGATCATTTTGTTGATAGCGCCGTAGGCTCGCTGCGAACAACACTCGACTCTGTAGCTCCTCTTAAAAAGAAGTTAACAAAGCAAAGAAAGTTTGCTCCTTGGTATAACTCTCAAACCCGTAAGTTAAAACAAATATCGCGAAAATTTGAAAGGAATTGGCAATTAACCAAACTGGAAGAATCTCGTTTAATCTGGACAGACAGTCTCAAAACTTATAAGAGGGGCCTCCGCAATGCCAGAGCAAACTATTACTCAGCATTAATAGAAGAAAACAAGAACAACCCCAGGTTTCTTTTCAGCACTGTAGCCAGGCTGACTGAGAGTCAAAGCTCTATTGAGCCTTGTATTCCTTTAGCCCTTAGCAGTAATGATTTTATGAGCTTTTTTAATGACAAAATTCTAACTATTAGAGGCAAAATTCATGACCTCCTGTCCTCAGATAGTACCTATCTAACCTCAAACACAGCTGTAAGACCTAATATATATTTAGATTGCTTCTCCCCAATTTCTCTTCAAGAATTGACAGCAGTGATTTCTTCATCTAAATCATCAATGTGTCTCTTAGACCCCATCCCAACTAGGCTACTTAAGGAGGTCTTTCCTTTAGTTAACACTCATATATTAGATATGATCAATATATCTTTATTAACAGGCTATGTACCACAGTCTTTTAAGGTAGCTGTAATTAAACCTCTACTAAAAAAGCCCACCCTGGATCCAGAGGTGTTAGCCAACTATAGACCAATATCTAATCTTCCCTTTATGTCAAAGATCCTTGAGAAAGTAGTCGCAGACCAGCTGTGTGATTTTCTCCATGATAATAATTTATTTGAGGAATTTCAGTCAGGATTTAGAGTGCATCATAGCACTGAGACAGCACTAGTTAAAATTACAAATGACCTTCTGATTGCTTCAGACAAAGGACTTGTCTCTGTACTTGTTTTATTAGATCTTAGTGCGGCGTTTGACACAATTGACCATCAAATTCTACTGCAGAGACTGGATCACTTAATTGACCTAAAAGGTTCTGCACTGAGCTGGTTTAAATCTTATTTATCTGATCGTTTTCAGTTTGTTGACGTTCATAATGAATCATCCTTACGTACCAAAGTTTGTTTTGGAGTTCAACTCAGAGACTCATTATCTGATGACATAGTTTCTCTAGATGGCATTGCTCTGGCCTCTAGCACTACCGTAAGAAACCTCGGAGTAATATTTGATCAAGATTTGTCTTTTAATTCTCATTTAAAACAAACCTCACGGACTGCATTTTTTCATCTGTGTAATATTGCGAAAATTAGGCCTATCCTGACCCGAAAAGATGCAGAAAAATTGGCCCACGCTTTTGTTACCTCAAGGCTGGATTACTGTAACTCTCTATTATCAGGTAGCTCTAGTAAGTCCTTAAAAACTCTCCAGCTAATTCAGAATGCAGCAGCACGTGTACTAACAGGAACTAAGAAACGAGATCATACTTCTCCTGTTTTAGCTTCTCTGCACTGGCTCCCTGTAAAATCCAGAATTGAATTTAAAATCCTACTGTTAACTTATAAAGCTCTAAATGGTCAAGCTCCGTCATATCTTAGAGAGCTCATAGTGCCATATTATCCCACCAGAACACTGCGCTCTGAGAACGCAGGGTTACTCGTGGTCCCTAAAGTCTCCAAAAGTAGATCAGGAGCTAGAGCCTTCAGCTATCAGGCTCCTCTCCTGTGGAATCATCTTCCTGTTACGGTCCGGGAGGCAGACACCGTCTCCACATTTAAGACTAGACTTAAGACTTTCCTCTTTGATAAAGCTTATAGTTAGGGCTGGCTCAGGCTTGCCCTGTACCAGCCCCTAGTTAGGCTGACTTAGGCCTAGTCTGCCGGAGGACCCCCTATAATACACCGGGCACCTTCTCTCCTTCTCTCTCTCTCTCTCTCGTATTCTATTACTGCATCTTGCTAACTCGGTCATTCTGGATGTCACTAACTCGGCTTCTTCTCCGGAGCCTTTGTGCTCCACTGTCTCTCAGATTAACTCATATCACAGCGGTGCCTGGACAGTGTGATGTGTGTGGTTGTGCTGCTGCCGTGGTCCTGCCAGATGCCTCCTGCTGCTGCTGCCATCATTAGTCATTAGTCATACTTCTACTGTTATTATACACATATGACTATTGTCACACATGTATACTGCCAGATATTAATACATACTTTCAACATATTGTACCACAGTAGCCAGAACTATAACTATAATATTATTACTTTCATTAATGTTGTTGTAAGCTACTGTCATTACCTGCATCTCTCTCTCTCTCTGTCTCTCTCTCTCTCTCTCTCTGTCTCTCTCTCTCTCTCTGTCTCATTGTGTCATACGGATTACTGTTAATTTATTATGTTGATCTGTTCTGTACGACATCTATTGCACGTCTGTCCGTCCTGGAAGAGGGATCCCTCCTCAGTTGCTCTTCCTGAGGTTTCTACCGTTTTTTCCCTGTTAAAGGGTTTTTTGGGGAGTTTTTCCTGATCAGCTGTGAGGGTCATAAGGACAGAGGGATGTCGTATGCTGTAAAGCCCTGTGAGGCAAATTGTGATTTGTGATATTGGGCTTTATAAATAAAATTGATCGATTGATTGATTGAAAACACATAGGCCACGCCCCCTTTTGAGGAACAGTGTTTTCTCGTCTCGTCATCGTTCTGTGACCTGAACGTTACCGTGTAATCACTGTCTTGTTCCCTCTGTCATCCCCTCTAAGGTTCTACTGGGTTCTACATGTCAGTCATACCAGGTTCTACTGGGTTCTACCTGTCAGTCATATTAGGTTCTCCCAGGTTCTACCTGTCAGTCACGTCAGCTTCTACTGGGTTCTACCTGTCAGTCACACCAGATCCTACTGGGTTCTACCTGTCAGTCACACCAGGTTCTACTGCGTTCTACCTGTCAAGTCACACCAGGTTCTACTGGGTTCTACCTGTCAGTCACACCAGGTTCTACTGCGTTCGACCTGTCAAGTCACACCAGGTTCTACTGGGTTCAACCTGTCAGTCACACCAGGTTCTACTGGGTTCGACCTGTCAGTCACACCAGGTTCTACTAGGTTCGACCTGTCAGTCACACCAGGTTCTACTGGGTTCTACCTGTCACTCACACCAGATTCTACTGGGTTCTACCTGTCAGTCACACCAGGTTCTACTCGGTTCCACTTGTCGGTCACACCAGGTTCTACTGGGTTCTACCATTCAGTCATACCAGGTTCTACCGGGTTCTACCTGTCAGTCACACCAGGTTCTACCTGTCAGTCACATCAGATTCTACTGGGTTCTACCTGTCAGTTACACCAGGTTCTACCTGTCAGTCACATCAGATTCTACTGGGTTCTACCTGGTTCTCTGGGTTCTCCCTCTGTGTCAGTGGGTCAATGATCCATCACAGCAGCTGGTTCCTGATGCTGGGGGCCATCATGTGACATTTCAGCACAGCAGAGTTTAAAATCAGTGACACAGGAAACGTGTCATCATGATGTCAGAATGTTTTTATCAACAGATTTTAAACAAAAACAATGTAAAGTCAAAACTTAATAAAAATTCTGAGAATCAAAACAATCTCGTCCAGGCCTGAAAACTGTTTTTACAACTTCACAACTTTAACAGGAAGTTCATGCCTGAGGGTCTCTGTGGTACTATAGGTGTTCGGCTGTAGTTCGGCTGTAGTTCAGGACTGAGTCGTGGCTGTTGACAAACAGGAAGTCGTCACTTTCCTTTCTTCATTTTGGACACCTTGTCCCTCCTCTTCTTCACGTGTTTGGGTACTTTGTGTTTCCTCTTCTCCCTCTGAGTCTCCTTTACCTTCTTCTTCTTCTCCTGAAATGACGGAAACATTCAGAGGACAGACACACAGACACTCGTTCACATATCTGAGGACACGACAGAGACTGATAAACACCTTTTTGTCCATCTGGGCTTCATCCCCCTGCTTCTCCTGCTCCTCCTCCTCCCCCCGCTCATCCTCTTCCTCCTCCTCCTCTGAGGATGATGATTGTGATGAAGGCTGGTCATCCTCCAGCAGAGCCGGAACCTGAGGAGACGTCACACAGTCACAACAAAGATGTGTCAATGCGTATCCATGGCAACACTGTGCACATGTAAGGGTGCAGTGGTAAATCCAATCAGAGTGCTGCTGCCTGAGGTTCAACTGGATGTCACAGTGCTGACGTATTGCGGTAAGCGTGTTGTGTCATTTCCGGTGTTTCTGTGACAGCGTCTCTGTACTGCTCTAATGAATTCTACTAGCCTGCTTTCTGCTTTCTCACTTCAGTTTCTTAACATCTACTTCAAGTCTTAACCCACACTAGTTATGTTTAAGCAGTTATAGCTCTCCTCTATGTAACGACTCTCTTGCTAATCTCTTAGCTGTTGTTTGCACGCTCTTAGCCTTGTTAGCTACATTAGCTTAGCGATGGCTTCTCCCTCTGCTCTTTCTTGTTCGGTGTGCCAAATGTTCAGTTATGCCTCTGCCTCCTTTAGCGACAGTGGTAACTGTAACAAGTGTAGCTTATTTGCTGCATTGGAGGCGAGGCTTAGTGAATTAGAAGTGCGGCTCCACACCATGGAAAATTATTCAGTAGCTGCAGTAGTTAGCCAGCCCCCTGTAGCCGGTGCGGAGCCACATAGCATAGCCTCTGCTAGCGGTCCTCTGGTAACACCTGTGCAGCCGGGAGGCTGGGTAACTGTTCGTGAGAAGCGCAGCTCCAAGCCGAAGCCCACGGCTCACCACCAGCCTGTTCACGTTTCCAACCGCTTTTCCCCACTCAGTGACACACCCGCTGAGGATAAAACTCTGGTTATTGGCAGCTCTATTCTGAGAAACATGAAGTTAACAACACCAGCGGCCATAGTCAAATGTATCCCTGGGGCCAGAGCGGGCGACACTGAATCAAATTTAAAACTGCTGGCTAAAGCTAAACGTAGATTCAGTAAGACTGTTATTCACGTCGGCGGCAATGACACCCGGTTACACCAATCGAAGGTCACTAAAATTAATATTGCCTCGGTGTGTGAATATGCAAAAACGATGTCGGACTCCGTAGTTTTCTCTGGATCCCTCCCAAATCTGACCAATCAATCAATCAATCAATTTTTTTATAAAGCCCAATATCACAAATCACAAATTGCCTCACAGGGCTTTACAGCATACGACATCCCTCTGTCCTTATGACCCTCACAGCTGATCAGGAAAAACTCCCCAAAAACCCTTTAACGGGGAAAAAAACCCACTGATGACATGTTTAGCCGCATGTCATCATTTAATCGCTGGCTGTCCAGGTGGTGTCCAGCAAACAATGTGGGTTTCGTTAATAATTGGCAAACTTTCTGGGGAAAACCTGGTCTTATTAGGAGAGACGGCATTCATCCCACTTTGGATGGAGCTGCTCTCATTTCTAGGAACCTGGCAAACTTTATTAGTAATTTAAATCCCTGACAACCCAGAGTTGAGACCAGGACTCAGAGTCGCAGTCCTAAACGCCTCTCTGAGCTTCTAGTTCAGTTACCCAGCCATAGTTTTATAAATATAAATAAATATCAGGTCTCTATCATCTAAAGCAGTGTTAGTAAACAAATTAATATCAGATAATCATATTGATTTACTTAGCGGAGTGGCCGAGGAGGGGGAGTTGCAGCCATTTTTAACTCTAGTCTGTTAATCAGCCCTAAACCTAAACTAGATTATAATTCATTTGAAAGCCTCGTTCTTAGTCTTTTACATCCGACCTGGAAAACCTCGCAGCCACTTTTATTTGTTATAGTGTACCGTGCTCCTGGCCCGTATTCTGAATTTGTATCTGAATTCTCAGAGTTTTTATCCAGTTTAGTTCTTAAATCAGATAAAGTTATTATTGTAGGCGATTTTAACATTCATGTCGACGTTGATAATGACTCCCTGGCTACCGCGTTTATCTCATTATTAGACTCCATTGACTTCAGTCAGGGTGTACATGAACCCACTCACTGTTTTAACCATACCCTCGATCTAGTTCTGACGTATGGAATTGAAATTGATAACCTAACAGTCTTTCCACAGAATCCCTCGCTATCGGATCATTATCTGATTACTTTTGATTTCTTTTTACTCGATTACACGCCACTCAGCAACAGTTACTATACTAGATGTTTATCAGATAGTGCTGTCACAAAATTTAAGGAAAAGATTACTCCATCATTAAATTCAATACCAAGTCCTTCAGTAACAGAGGTTTCCCGTACTGACTTTAACCTCTCCTGAATTGATCATTTTGTTGATAGCGCCGTAGGCTCGCTGCGAACAACACTCGACTCTGTAGCTCCTCTTAAAAAGAAGTTAACAAAGCAAAGAGAGTTCACTCCTTGGTATAACTCTCAAACCCGTAAGTTAAAACAAATATTGCGAAAATTTAAAAGGAATTGGCGATTAACCAAACTGGAAGAATCTCGTTTAATCTGGACAGACAGTCTCAAAACTTATAAGAGGGGCCTCCGCAATGCCAGAGCAAACTATTACTCAGCATTAATAGAAGAAAACAAGAACAACCCCAGGTTTCTTTTCAGCACTGTAGCCAGGCTGACTGAGAGTCAAAGCTCTATTGAGCCTTGTATTCCTTTAGCCCTTAGCAGTAATGATTTTATGAGCTTTTGAGGGTTTTTGGGGAGTTTTTCCTGATCAGCTGTGAGGGTCATAATGACAGAGGGATGTCGTATGCTGTAAAGCCCTGTGAGGCAAATTGTGATTTGTGATATTGGGCTTTATAAGTAAAATTGAATTGACATTCTGCCACCTGACGTTCTGCTGCCTGACGTTCTGATGCTCCCTCAGTGCCGTCCTAAAGAACTGAAAGTTTGAACCAGAGTTCGCTCGGAGCGAATGTTTCTGAACGCACCCTGAACAGTAGGAGGTTGTTTCTGGCTGTTTTATTGGACCTGATTTCTGATTGGACGTTCTACTCTGGAGCCTTGTCTGACGGGAAGCCGTCCATTATTTTGAATCTTTGGAGTTTTTAATGTACAGACTGAAAATGAGACAGGAAACAAACTAACATTGGATCATGTGGCGCCACCACAGGAACAAACTGTCCATAAATCAAGGACAGTTTGTCCAAACATCAACACACTCAGAGGACATTTAGGATGAAAATGTTGGAGTGTGACCACAACCTGTTTCTGCAAGTGACCAACAGGAAGTGATGGTGTTGTTTAAGAAGGGTGTGGCCTGGCACAGATTCCGACAGACATGAATGAGCATCTGTGTGATGTCATAAAACTGTCTGTTCTCTTTACAGTCGCTGTTAGAACCTGTTCCAGGTTGCTTAACATTGTCTTGAACCTGAGACTATCTTTTCTTTCCTCTGTTTGTTTTTAACTCTTGATATTCTGACTCTTCAGAGGCTTTTAATGTGAAACAGCTGAAAGGAAGTGAGGACATTCCCTGACAGAAGTTTCACAGTTTACAGTTCTCTGGTTCTCCGCAGGTGAGACAGCCAGAGTTCTTACAGTGCGTCACTGTCAGGCTAAGTTATGCTAAGCTAAGCTAAGAGTAGCATGAGACAGAGTGTGTGTGTTTGTACCGTCTGAACTCCAGATAAGTCTTTCTTCAGTCCGGTCAGCGTCTGATACAGAACCTGGAGAACACAAACAACAGCTGTTACATTCTTTAAATCAATCAGACGTTCCTCAGACAATGTCACCTTCTAGAACTTCACTCCGTCAAGACATCAGAGACTCAAGAAATCCCAAAACACTCCTCTGAGAACCTCTTCTTATCTGTCTCTGCATCACTCCCCTTCTCATGGATCATTTATTCTGTTCTTGTTCTCTGTCAGGTTCCTCTGAAAACCTAGAAAAATCCCTGTATAGATCCACTGTATCATCAGAACTCTAAACTGTCTTATAATCTGAGGTTCTTTCATCAGGAATCAGCTGTCTGATTAATGTCTCCAACTTCTTCATCAACGTTTCATGACTTGATCCTTTGGTTCTTCGGCCTGTAAATGGCATCAGACGGTTTCTGAATCGGTTCAAAGATCATATGAAAACAAAAATATTCACATCAGGTTTTTTGGGTCACTGAGCCACAGAGTCACCAGGGTTCTGATAATGTTCTGGTAATGTTGTGATAATGTTCTGTACGTCATCAATGAACACAGAGGTTCCTCACAGCGGTAAACAAACATACACTCATTAACATATGGTTCCACAAATGTGCACTAGATGACCCGTTCCTGAAGGTTAAGGAACCGCCATCTTGACTCCAGCACAGGGAACCGTACCGTCTGAAGCCATGCCCACTGACTGCTGTGACTCTTACGTTGTCGTCGTGTCCGCAGATGGCAGACTCCTCCTCCTTGGTCCTCATCAGGTCCACGTCTCGCTCGTAGTGACTCACCTCGGTCAGCGTGCGGGGGATGTACGCCTTCTTAAACACCTGAGGGAGAAGTCAGACAGGTGAGGCATCACCGTAAATGTGCCAACATGACGGTGTTTGTGTTTCCTTCCTGTCACCTCCTCGTCCACTCTGTCCTGATCTGATCGCTGCTCCGACGTCCGATCGGCTGCGATCACCATGGCCTGGACGATCAATCACAAACTGATTAGTGATAGTTGTATCTTTGTGTTTTATAAATAAAGTTTTACTGAATGTGGAAGTGGTCAGACCTTCTCCAGGTACTGGTCCATGTTGTGGCAGGTGATCGATGGGTCGGTGATGAAGTTAAACAACTCTCTGACCGTCATCACCGCCACACCGCGCTTCACAAAGTACTCTGTGAAAAGAACACACACACTGATCAGCTGACAGGTTCGGACCTGATAATCAATCATCCATACTCAGGATCACCAGTTTCACCGTTCACGTTGCTGCAGTCCTTCCTGAGGAACTCCAGAGCATGCGGATGGTCGTGTTCCACTGACTGTGACACGTCGATGATGTAAGCGTCTCCATCGTGATACCTACACACGGGTTAGTCAGTTCCACAGGGCTTTTATTTTGAAGGGGTGGAGGGTGTGGTGGGTGTGGTCTCTTACAACATGTTGAACTCGCTGAGGTCGGCGTGGACGAGTCGAGCTTCCTGGAACATCTTCCTCATGTTCTGTAGAACCTGCAGGTAGAGCTCCCGAGCCTTCGACTCCGACAAGGAGACATTCTTCAACAGAGGAGCCGGCCTGAGGAATAATCCATACACAGAGTGATCAATACACACAGAGATCAATATACAGAGTGATCAATACACAGGGATCAATACACACAGGAATCAATACACAGAGTGATCAATACACACAGAAATCAATACACAGAGTGATCAATATACAGAGTGATCAATACACACAGGGATCAATACACAGAGTGATCAATACACACAGGAATCTGTGACTGGTTTTGATCAAATATTCTGATTGGTTCTTACATGTTATCTTTCCCGATGAAGCTCATCAGCAGAACATGACTTCTGAGCAGGAGAGGTTCTGGACTTGGGATTCCTGCCATCTGCAGCCTGAAACATAAAGACAGTCAGGTTCCACTGGGTTCTACCTATCAGTCACGTCAGGTTCCACTGGGTTCTACATGTCAGTCACGTCAGGTTCCACTGGGTTCTACCTGTCAGTCACGTCAGCTTCTACTGGGTTCTACCTGTCAGTCACGTCAGGTTCCACTGGGTTCTACCTGTCAGTTGTGTCAGCTTCTACTGGGTTCTACCTATCAGTCACATCAGGTTCCACTGGGTTCTACATGTCAGTCACGTCAGGTTCCACTGGGTTCTACATGTCAGTCACGTCAGGTTCCACTGGGTTCTACCTGTCAGTCATGTCAGCTTCTACTGGGTTCTAGCTGTCAGTCACGTCAGGTTCCACTGGGTTCTACCTGTCAGTTGTTTCAGCTTCTACTGGGTTCTACCTATCAGTCACGTCAGGTTCCACTGGGTTCTACATGTCAGTTATGTCAGCTTCTACTGGGTTCTACCTGTCAGTCACGTCAGGTTCCACTGGGTTCTACCTGTCAGTTGTGTTAGCTTCTACTGGGTTCTACCTATCAGTCACGTCAGGTTCCACTGTGTTCTACATGTCAGTCACGTCAGGTTCCACTGGGTTCTACCTGTCAGTCACGTCAGGTTCCACTGGGTTCTACATGTCGGTCACGTCAGACTCCACTGGGTTCTACCTGTCAGTCACGTCAGACTCCACTGGGTTCTACCAATCAGTCACGTCAGGTTCCACTGGGTTCTACATGTCAGTCACGTCAGGTTCCACTGGGTTCTACCTATCAGTCATGTCAGGTTCCACTGGGTTCTACATGTCAGCTATGTCAGCTTCTACTGGGTTCTACATGTCAGTCACATCAGGTTCCACTGGATTCTACCTGTCAGTTGTGTCAGCTTCTACTGGGTTCTACCTATCAGTCACGTGATGTTCCACTGGGCTCTACATGTCAGTCGCGTCAGGTTCCACTGGGTTCTACATGTCAGTCACGTCAGATTCCACTGGGTTCTACCTATCTGTCACGTCAGGTTCCACTGGGTTCTACATGTCAGTCACGTCAGATTCCACTGGGTTCTACATGTCAGTCACGTCAGGTTCCACTGGGTTCTACCCGTCAGTCACGTCAGGTTCCACTGGGTTCTACCTGTCAGTCACGTCAGGTTCCACTGGGGTCTACCTGTCAGTTGTTTCAGCTTCTACTGGGTTCTACCTATCGGTCACGTCAGGTTCCACTGGGTTCTACATGTCAGTCACGTCAGGTTCCACTGGGTTCTACCCGTCAGTCACGTCAGGTTCCACTGGGTTCTACCTGTCAGTCACGTCAGGTTCCACTGGGGTCTACCTGTCAGTTGTTTCAGCTTCTACTGGGTTCTACCTATCAGTCACATAAGGTTCCACTGGGTTCTACATGTCGGTCACGTCAGGTTCCACTGGGTTCTACCTGTCAGTCACGTCAGCTTCTACTGGGTTCTACCTGTCAGTCACGTCAGATTCCACTGGGTTCTACATGTCAGTCACGTCAGGTTCCACTGGGTTCTACATGTCGGTCACGTCAGGTTCCACTGGGTTCTACATGTCAGTCACGTCAGGTTCCACTGGGTTCTACATGTCAGTCACGTCAGCTTCTACTGGGTTCTACCTGTCAGTTGTGTCAGCTTCTACTGGGTTCTACCTATCAGTCACGTCAGGTTCCACTGGGTTCTACATGTCAGTCACGTCAGATTCCACTGGGTTCTACCTGTCAGTCATGTCAGCTACTACTGGGTTCTAGCTGTCAGTCACGTCAGGTTCCACTGGGTTCTACCTGTCAGTTGTGTCAGCTTCTACTGGGTTCTACCTATCAGTCACGTCAGGTTCTACTGGGTTCTACATGTCAGTTATGTCAGCTTCTACTGGGTTCTACCTGTCAGTCACGTCAGGTTCCACTGGGTTCTACCTGTCAGTTGTGTCAGCTTCTACTGGGTTCTACATGTCAGTCACGTCAGGTTCCACTGGGTTCTACCTGTCAGTCACGTCAGCTTCCACTGGGTTCTACCCGTCAGTCACGTCAGGTTCCACTGGGTTCTACCTGTCAGTCACGTCAGGTTCCACTGGGGTCTACCTGTCAGTTGTTTCAGCTTCTACTGGGTTCTACCTATCGGTCACGTCAGGTTCCACTGGGTTCTACATGTCAGTCACGTCAGGTTCCACTGGGTTCTACCCGTCAGTCACGTCAGGTTCCACTGGGTTCTACCTGTCAGTCACGTCAGGTTCCACTGGGTTCTACCTGTCAGTTGTTTCAGCTTCTACTGTGTTCTACCTATCAGTCACATCAGGTTCCACTGGGTTCTACATGTCGGTCACGTCAGGTTCCACTGGGTTCTACCTGTCAGTCACGTCAGCTTCTACTGGGTTCTACCTGTCAGTCACGTCAGATTCCACTGGGTTCTACATGTCAGTCACGTCAGGTTCCACTGGGTTCTACATGTCAGTCACGTCAGCTTCTACTGGGTTCTACCTGTCAGTTGTGTCAGCTTCTACTGGGTTCTACATGTCGGTCACGTCAGGTTCCACTGGGTTCTACCTGTCAGTCACGTCAGCTTCTACTGGGTTCTACCTGTCAGTCACGTCAGATTCCACTGGGTTCTACATGTCAGTCACGTCAGGTTCCACTGGGTTCTACATGTCAGTCACGTCAGGTTCCACTGGGTTCTACATGTCAGTCACATCAGCTTCTACTGGGTTCTACCTGTCAGTTGTGTCAGCTTCTACTGGGTTCTACCTATCAGTCACGTCAGGTTCCACTGGGTTCTACATGTCAGTCACGTCAGATTCCACTGGGTTCTACCTGTCAGTCATGTCAGCTACTACTGGGTTCTAGCTGTCAGTCACGTCAGGTTCCACTGGGTTCTACCTGTCAGTTGTGTCAGCTTCTACTGGGTTCTACCTATCAGTTACGTCAGGTTCTACTGGGTTCTACATGTCAGTTATGTCAGCTTCTACTGGGTTCTACCTGTCAGTCACGTCAGGTTCCACTGGGTTCTACCTGTCAGTTGTGTCAGCTTCTACTGGGTTCTACATGTCAGTCATGTCAGGTTCCACTGGGTTCTACCTGTCAGTCACGTCAGCTTCCACTGGGTTCTACCTGTCAGTCACGTCAGGTTCCACTGGGTTCTACATGTCAGTCACGTCAGGTTCCACTGGGTTCTACCTGTCAGTCACGTGAGCTTCTACTGGGTTCTACCTGTCAGTCGCGTCAGGTTCCACTGGGCTCTACATGTCAGTCACGTCAGGTTCCACTGGGGTCTACCTGTCAGTTGTTTCAGCTTATACTGGGTTCTACCTATCAGTCACGTCAGGTTCCACTGGGTTCTACCCGTCAGTCACGTCAGGTTCCACTGGGTTCTACCTGTCAGTCACGTCAGGTCCCACTGGGGTCTACCTGTCAGTTGTTTCAGCTTCTACTGGGTTCTACCTATCAGTCACATCAGGTTCCACTGGGTTCTACATGTCGGTCACGTCAGGTTCCACTGGGTTCTACATGTCAGTCACGTCAGCTTCTACTGGGTTCTACATGTCAGTCACGTCAGGTTCCACTGGGTTCTACATGTCAGTCACGTCAGGTTCCACTGGGTTCTACATGTCGGTCACGTCAGATTCCACTGGGTTCTACATGTCAGTCACGTCAGGTTCCACTGGGTTCTACATGTCAGTCACGTCAGCTTCTACTGGGTTCTACCTGTCAGTCGCATCAGGTTCCACTGGGTTCTACCTGTCAGTTGTGTCAGCTTCTACTGGGTTCTACCTATCAGTCACGTCAAGTTCCACTGGGTTCTACATGTCAGTCACGTCAGATTCCACTGGGTTCTACCTGTCAGTCATGTCAGCTACTACTGGGTTCTACCTGTCAGTCACGTCAGGTTCCACTGGGTTCTACCTGTCAGTTGTGTCAGCTTCTACTGGGTTCTACATGTCAGTCACGTCAGATTCCACTGGGTTCTACATGTCAGTCACGTCAGGTTCCAATGGGTTCTACATGTCGGTCACGTCAGATTCCACTGGGTTCTACATGTCAGTCACGTCAGGTTCCACTGGGTTCTACCTGTCAGTTGTGTCAGCTTCTACTGGGTTCTACCTATCAGTCACGTCAGGTTCCACTGGGTTCTACATGTCAGTTATGTCTGCTTCTACTGGGTTCTACCTGTCAGTCACGTCAGGTTCCACTGGGTTCTACCTGTCAGTTGTGTCAGCTTCTACTGGGTTCTACATGTCAGTCACGTCAGGTTCCACTGGGTTCTACCTGTCAGTCACGTCAGCTTCCACTGGGTTCTACCTGTCAGTCACGTCAGGTTCCACTGGGTTCTACATGTCAGTCACGTCAGGTTCCACTGGGTTCTACCTGTCAGTCACGTGAGCTTCTACTGGGTTCTACCTGTCAGTCATGTCCGTTTCCACTGGGTTCTACCTGTCAGTCGCGTCAGGTTCCACTGGGCTCTACATGTCAGTCACGTCAGGTTCCACTGGGGTCTACCTGTCAGTTGTTTCAGCTTATACTGGGTTCTACCTATCAGTCACGTCAGGTTCCACTGGGTTCTACCCGTCAGTCACGTCAGGTTCCACTGGGTTCTACCTGTCAGTCACGTCAGGTCCCACTGGGGTCTACCTGTCAGTTGTTTCAGCTTCTACTGGGTTCTACCTATCAGTCACATCAGGTTCCACTGGGTTCTACATGTCGGTCACGTCAGGTTCCACTGGGTTCTACATGTCAGTCACGTCAGCTTCTACTGGGTTCTACATGTCAGTCACGTCAGGTTCCACTGGGTTCTACATGTCAGTCACGTCAGGTTCCACTGGGTTCTACATGTCGGTCACGTCAGATTCCACTGGGTTCTACATGTCAGTCACGTCAGGTTCCACTGGGTTCTACATGTCAGTCACGTCAGCTTCTACTGGGTTCTACCTGTCAGTCGCATCAGGTTCCACTGGGTTCTACCTGTCAGTTGTGTCAGCTTCTACTGGGTTCTACCTATCAGTCACGTCAAGTTCCACTGGGTTCTACATGTCAGTCACGTCAGCTACTACTGGGTTCTACCTGTCAGTCACGTCAGGTTCCACTGGGTTCTACCTGTCAGTTGTGTCAGCTTCTACTGGGTTCTACATGTCAGTCACGTCAGATTCCACTGGGTTCTACATGTCAGTCACGTCAGGTTCCACTGGGTTCTACATGTCGGTCACGTCAGATTCCACTGGGTTCTACATGTCAGTCACGTCAGGTTCCACTGGGTTCTACCTGTCAGTTGTGTCAGCTTCTACTGGGTTCTACCTATCAGTCACGTCAGGTTCCACTGGGTTCTACCTGTCAGTTATGTCTGCTTCTACTGGGTTCTACCTGTCAGTCACGTCAGGTTCCACTGGGTTCTACCTGTCAGTTGTGTCAGCTTCTACTGGGTTCTACATGTCAGTCACGTCAGGTTCCACTGGGTTCTACCTGTCAGTCACGTCAGCTTCCACTGGGTTCTACCTGTCAGTCACGTCAGGTTCCACTGGGTTCTACATGTCAGTCACGTCAGGTTCCACTGGGTTCTACCTGTCAGTCACGTCAGCTTCGACTGGGTTCTACCTGTCAGTCATGTCCGTTTCCACTGGGTTCTACCTGTCAGTCGCGTCAGGTTCCACTGGGTTCAACCTGTCAGTCACGTCAGCTTCTACTGGGTTCTACCTGTCAGTCACATCAGGTTCTACTGGGTTCTATGCATCAGTAGAAAGGTTCTGACCTGATGAGGTTCCTCATCTCCTTCTCTGCCCAGGTTCTCACCATCTTCCTGGGGTTTCCTTTACAGTAACCGTGACGGAACCTGAACGGAAGAATGTGTTAGCGCCTCATGGTGACTGAGAACAGCTGATACACACATCAATCAATGACTAATCATGATTATTGATTATGATTATGATCTGCAGGAAATGACTCAAACTGACTGGCCTGTGTCTGATGTGTTTTGTTTTGTTTTGGAGACAACCAAAAGTTAAAACTTGTACTGAGGAGGAGGAGCCTGTGTTCTCCTAGTCCTCCTACTGACCTGAACTCTTCCTCTTCTGTGGTGACTGACCTGAACTCTTCCTCTTCTGTGGTGACTGACCTGAACCTTTCTTCTTCTGTGGTGACTGACCTGAACTCTTCCTCTTCTGTGGTGACTGACCTGAACCTTTCTTCTTCTGTGGTGACTGACCTGAACCCTTCTTCTTCTGTGGTGACTGACCTGAACTCTTCCTCTTCTGTGGTGACTGACCTGAACTCTTCCTCTTCTGTGGTGACTGACCTGAACTCTTCCTCTTCTGTGGTGACTGACCTGAACTCTTCTTCTTCTGTGGTGACTGACCTGAACTCTTCCTCTTCTGTGGTGACTGACCTGAACTCTTCCTCTTCTGTGGTGACTGACCTGAACTCTTCTTCTTCTGTGGTGACTGACCTGAACTCTTCCTCTTCTGTGGTGACTGACCTGAACTCTTCTTCTTCTGTGGTGACTGACCTGAACTCTTCTTCTTCTGTGGTGACTGACCTGAACTCTTCCTCTTCTGTGGTGACTGACCTGAACTCTTCCTCTTCTGTGGTGACTGACCTGAACTCTTCTGTGGTGACTGACCTGAACTCGTCCTCTTCTGTGGTGACTGACCTGAACTCTTCTGTGGTGACTGACCTGAACTCTTCTGTGGTGACTGACCTGAACTCTTCTTCTTCTGTGGTGACTGACCTGAACTCTTCCTCTTCTGTGGTGACTGACCTGAACTCTTCTTCTTCTGTGGTGACTGACCTGAACTCTTCTGTGGTGACTGACCTGAACTCGTCCTCTTCTGTGGTGACTGACCTGAACTCTTCTGTGGTGACTGACCTGAACTCTTCCTCTTCTGTGGTGACTGACCTGAACTCTTCCTCTTCTGTGGTGACTGACCTGAACTCTTCTTCTTCTGTGGTGACTGACCTGAACTCTTCCTCTTCTGTGGTGACTGACCTGAACTCTTCTTCTTCTGTGGTGACTGACCTGAACTCTTCTTCTTCTGTGGTGACTGACCTGAACTCTTCTGTGGTGACTGACCTGAACTCGTCCTCTTCTGTGGTGACTGACCTGAACTCTTCTGTGGTGACTGACCTGAACTCTTCCTCTTCTGTGGTGACTGACCTGAACTCTTCTTCTTCTGTGGTGACTGACCTGAACTCTTCTGTGGTGACTGACCTGAACTCTTCCTCTTCTGTGGTGACTGACCTGAACTCTTCTTCTTCTGTGGTGACTGACCTGAACTCTTCTGTGGTGACTGACCTGAACTTTTCTTCTTCTGTGGTGACTGACCTGAACTCTTCCTCTTCTGTGGTGACTGACCTGAACTCTTCTTCTTCTGTGGTGACTGACCTGAACTCTTCCTCTTCTGTGGTGACTGACCTGAACCCTTCTTCTTCTGTGGTGACTGACCTGAACTCTTCTTCTTCTGTGGTGACTGACCTGAACTCTTCCTCTTCTGTGGTGACTGACCTGAACTCTTCCTCTTCTGTGGTGACTGACCTGAACCCTTCTTCTTCTGTGGTGACTGACCTGAACCCTTCTTCTTCTGTGGTGACTGACCTGAACTCTTCCTCTTCTGTGGTGACTGACCTGAACTCTTCTTCTGTGGTGACTGACCTGAACTCTCCTTCTGTGGTGACTGACCTGAACTCTTCCTCTTCTGTGGTGACTGACCTGAACTCTTCTGTGGTGACTGACCTGAACTCGTCCTCTTCTGTGGTGACTGACCTGAACTCTTCTTCTTCTGTGGTGACTGACCTGAACTCTTCTGTGGTGACTGACCTGAACTCTTCCTCTTCTGTGGTGACTGACCTGAACTCTTCTGTGGTGACTGACCTGAACTCGTCTGTGGTGACTGACCTGAACTCTTCTTCTTCTGTGGTGACTGACCTGAACTCTTCCTCTTCTGTGGTGACTGACCTGAACTCTTCTTCTTCTGTGGTGACTGACCTGAACTCTTCTGTGGTGACTGACCTGAACTCTTCCTCTTCTGTGGTGACTGACCTGAACTCTTCTTCTTCTGTGGTGACTGACCTGAACTCTTCTGTGGTGACTGACCTGAACTTTTCTTCTTCTGTGGTGACTGACCTGAACTCTTCCTCTTCTGTGGTGACTGACCTGAACTCTTCTTCTTCTGTGGTGACTGACCTGAACTCTTCCTCTTCTGTGGTGACTGACCTGAACCCTTCTTCTTCTGTGGTGACTGACCTGAACTCTTCTGTGGTGACTGACCTGAACTCTTCTGTGGTGACTGACCTGAACTCGTCCTCTTCTGTGGTGACTGACCTGAACTCTTCTGTGGTGACTGACCTGAACTCTTCTGTGGTGACTGACCTGAACTCTTCTTCTTCTGTGGTGACTGACCTGAACTCTTCCTCTTCTGTGGTGACTGACCTGAACTCTTCTGTGGTGACTGACCTGAACTCGTCCTCTTCTGTGGTGACTGACCTGAACTCTTCCTCTTCTGTGGTGACTGACCTGAACTCTTCCTCTTCTGTGGTGACTGACCTGAACTCTTCCTCTTCTGTGGTGACTGACCTGAACTCTTCCTCTTCTGTGGTGACTGACCTGAACTCTTCCTCTTCTGTGGTGACTGACCTGAACTCTTCTTCTTCTTCTGTGGTGACTGACCTGAACTCTTCTTCTTCTGTGGTGACTGACCTGAACTCTTCTGTGGTGACTGACCTGAACTCGTCCTCTTCTGTGGTGACTGACCTGAACTCTTCTGTGGTGACTGACCTGAACTCTTCCTCTTCTGTGGTGACTGACCTGAACTCTTCTTCTTCTGTGGTGACTGACCTGAACTCTTCTGTGGTGACTGACCTGAACTCTTCCTCTTCTGTGGTGACTGACCTGAACTCTTCTTCTTCTGTGGTGACTGACCTGAACTCTTCTGTGGTGACTGACCTGAACTTTTCTTCTTCTGTGGTGACTGACCTGAACTCTTCCTCTTCTGTGGTGACTGACCTGAACTCTTCTTCTTCTGTGGTGACTGACCTGAACTCTTCCTCTTCTGTGGTGACTGACCTGAACCCTTCTTCTTCTGTGGTGACTGACCTGAACTCTTCTTCTTCTGTGGTGACTGACCTGAACTCTTCCTCTTCTGTGGTGACTGACCTGAACCCTTCTTCTTCTGTGGTGACTGACCTGAACCCTTCTTCTTCTGTGGTGACTGACCTGAACTCTTCCTCTTCTGTGGTGACTGACCTGAACTCTTCTTCTGTGGTGACTGACCTGAACTCTTCTTCTGTGGTGACTGACCTGAACTCTTCTTCTTCTGTGGTGACTGACCTGAACTCTTCTGTGGTGACTGACCTGAACTCTTCTTCTTCTGTGGTGACTGACCTGAACTCTTCCTCTTCTGTGGTGACTGACCTGAACTCTTCTTCTTCTGTGGTGACTGACCTGAACTCTTCCTCTTCTGTGGTGACTGACCTGAACTCTTCTTCTTCTGTGGTGACTGACCTGAACTCTTCTTCTTCTGTGGTGACTGACCTGAACTCTTCCTCTTCTGTGGTGACTGACCTGAACCCTTCTTCTTCTGTGGTGACTGACCTGAACCCTTCTTCTTCTGTGGTGACTGACCTGAACTCTTCCTCTTCTGTGGTGACTGACCTGAACTCTTCTTCTGTGGTGACTGACCTGAACTCTTCTTCTGTGGTGACTGACCTGAACTCTTCCTCTTCTGTGGTGACTGACCTGAACTCTTCTTCTGTGGTGACTGACCTGAACTCTTCCTCTTCTGTGGTGACTGACCTGAACTCTTCCCCTTCTGTGGTGACTGACCTGAACCCTTCCTCTTCTGTGGTGACTGACCTGAACTCTTCCTCTTCTGTGGTGACTGACCTGAACCCTTCTTCTTCTGTGGTGACTGACCTGAACTCTTCCTCTTCTGTGGTGACTGACCTGAACCCTTCTTCTTCTGTGGTGACTGACCTGAACTCTTCTTCTTCTGTGGTGACTGACCTGAACTCTTCCTCTTCTGTGGTGACTGACCTGAACTCTTCCTCTTCTGTGGTGACTGACCTGAACCCTTCTTCTTCTGTGGTGACTGACCTGAACTCTTCCTCTTCTGTGGTGACTGACCTGAACTCTTCTTCTTCTGTGGTGACTGACCTGAACTCTTCCTCTTCTGTGGTGACTGACCTGAACTCTTCCTCTTCTGTGGTGACTGACCTGAACCCTTCTTCTTCTGTGGTGACTGACCTGAACTCTTCTTCTTCTGTGGTGACTGACCTGAACTCTTCCTCTTCTGTGGTGACTGACCTGAACCCTTCTTCTTCTGTGGTGACTGACCTGAACTCTTCCTCTTCTGTGGTGACTGACCTGAACTCTTCTTCTTCTGTGGTGACTGACCTGAACTCTTCTTCTTCTGTGGTGACTGACCTGAACTCTTCCTCTTCTGTGGTGACTGACCTGAACCCTTCTTCTTCTGTGGTGACTGACCTGAACTCTTCTTCTTCTGTGGTGACTGACCTGAACTCTTCCTCTTCTGTGGTGACTGACCTGAACTCTTCCTCTTCTGTGGTGACTGACCTGAACCCTTCTTCTTCTGTGGTGACTGACCTGAACTCTTCTTCTTCTGTGGTGACTGACCTGAACTCTTCCTCTTCTGTGGTGACTGACCTGAACTCTTCCTCTTCTGTGGTGACTGACCTGAACTCTTCTTCTTCTGTGGTGACTGACCTGAACTCTCCGCTGACGTATTTGTCTCGGTCTTTGAACAGCAGGATGGAGGTCTTGTAGATCTTGATGGCTCGGTTCTCTCCTGCTGACGTGTTGGCGTGATAAACATTAGCCTGAAAACACCAACACAGAGCTGAGCTCCCCGTATCGATCAGTGTATCAACCAGTTCATTGATCACTACAGTACAGGCCAAAAGTTTGGACACACCTTCTCATTCAATGCGTTTTCTTTATTTTCATGACTATTTACATTGTAGATTCTCACTGAAGGCATCAAAACTATGAATGAACACATGTGGAGTTATGTACTTAACAAAAAAAGGTGAAATAACTGAAAACATGTTTTATATTCTAGTTTCTTCAAAATAGCCACCCTTTGCTCTGATTACTGCTTTGCACACTCTTGGCATTCTCTCCATGAGCTTCAAGAGGTAGTCACCTGAAATGGTTTCCACTTCACAGGTGTGCCTTATCAGGGTTAATTAGTGGAATTTCTTGCTTTATCAATGGGGTTGGGACCATCAGTTGTGTTGTGCAGAAGTCAGGTTAATACACAGCCGACAGCCCTATTGGACAACTGTTAAAATTCATATTATGGCAAGAACCAATCAGCTAACTAAAGAAAAACCAGTGGCCATCATTACTTTAAGAAATGAAGGTCAGTCAGTCCGGAAAATTGCAAAAACTTTAAATGTGTCCCCAAGTGGAGTCGCAAAAACCATCAAGCGCTACAACCAAACTGGCACACATGAGGACCGACCCAGGAAAGGAAGACCAAGAGTCACCTCTGCTTCTGAGGATAAGTTCATCCAAGTCACCAGCCTCAGAAATGGCAAGTTAACAGCAGCTCAGATCAGAGACCAGATGAATGCCACACAGAGTTCTAGCAGCAGACCCATCTCTAGAACAACTGTTAAGAGGAGACTGCGCCAATCAGGCCTTCATGGTCAAATAGCTGCTAGGAAACCACTGCTAAGGAGAGGCAACAAGCAGAAGAGATTTGTTTGGGCCAAGAAACACAAGGAATGGACATTAGACCAGTGGAAATCTGTGCTTTGGTCTGATGAGTCCAAATTTGAGATCTTTGGTTCCAACCGCCGTGTCTTTGTGAGACGCAGAAAAGGTGAACGGATGGATTCCACATGCCTGGTTCCCACTGTGAAGCATGGAGGAGGAGGTGTGATGGTGTGGGGGTGTTTTGCTGGTGACACTGTTGGGGATTTATTCAAAATTGAAGGCACACTGAACCAGCATGGCTACCACAGCATCCTGCAGCGACATGCCATCCCATCCGGTTTGCGTTTAGTTGGACGATCATTTATTTTTCAACAGGACAATGACCCCAAACACACCTCCAGGCTGTGTAAGGGCTATTTGACCAAGAAGGAGAGTGATGGAGTGCTGCGGCAGATGACCTGGCCTCCACAGTCACCGGACCTGAACCCAATCCAGATGGTTTGGGGTGAGCTGGACCGCAGAGTGAAGGCAAAGGGGCCAACAAGTGCTAAACACCTCTGGGAACTCCTTCAAGACTGTTGGAAAACCATTTCAGGTGACTACCTCTTGAAGCTCATGGAGAGAATGCCAAGAGTGTGCAAAGCAGTAATCAGAGCAAAGGGTGGCTATTTTGAAGAAACTAGAATATAAAACATGTTTTCAGTTATTTCACCTTTTTTTGTTAAGTACATAACTCCACATGTGTTCATTCATAGTTTTGATGCCTTCAGTGAGAATCTACAATGTAAATAGTCATGAAAATAAAGAAAACGCATTGAATGAGAAGGTGTGTCCAAATTTTTGGCCTGTACTGTATATTGATCAGTATATCGACCAGTGTATTAATCAGTGTATCGATCAGTGTATAGACCAGTGTGTTGATCAGTGTATCGATCAGTGTGTCGACCAGTGATCAATGATGTCTGACCTCCTTCCCGGTGCTGATGCAGCCGTTGATCTCACTGATGATTCCTCGACTCAACATCTTGAACAGAATCATTCGTGTTCGAGGATCTAAAACCTGCAGGAGGAGAAGAAGAAGATCAGCACTTACTGATCGTTGATCAGAGGATCAATAGTTCTGTCGATCAGTGGGACAGATCCCGTGGACTTTATGTGTCAAATCAGCACGAAGCTGAAACTGTGATCAGATTTACTGATGATGTGTTCAAAACATCACAATGTTTGTTAGTTTGTGTTGTTTACAAACATCAATCAATAGCTAATAAATAATATAAAATAAACGACAGATGAAGTGATGACAAGACGTTTTACATGCTGCTGTTCACTTCCTGTCAGGCCCTTTCTAAATAAAAGCCTGCAGCTCACCTGTTCCACCGTGGCTCGATCTGATTTGTCCTTCACCCTGTACCTGCAGACAGCAGCCAATCAGAGCATTAGTCACATCAATCACATGACCTGTGATGTCACAAACAGTGAGGCGAGTTCAGACATACGTGTCGGCGTCTTTCTGTCTCTGCATGCTCGTCACTTTATTGATCACAGAGTCGGCGTACTTCAGTTTATCTAAAACAAAACCAATGCGCTCGATTATCAGCTAAACTCGTCAATAACTGTTCTGATCACATGACTGAAGCCTGTTATTGATCCTTACACATGATCACTGATCAATGCAGTGTGTGTGTGTGTGTGTGTGTTACCCAGGTTGATCTTGTGTTCGTACTTCCTCAGAGCTTTGTCAGACGGTGTCGACGGCAGCGTCTTATTGGACGGATTCTGTCTGTTGGACTGATCAATAAAAACAAATAAATCAATATTAGAATCATCAATAATCAATCAGTGTGACAGACGCCTGCTGGAAGGATGTCCTCTCTGTGTCCAACTTTAATTCAGTGACACCTGTGGTGGGCGTGGCTCATCACGGGACATGTACGCCTCTACATCTCACCATAGAAACTGGCTCCGCCCCCTAAAACTCTCAGATTGGACTCACAAGCCTGTGTGTGTGTGTGTTACTGTGTGTGTGTGTGTGTGTGTGTGTGTGTGTTACTCTGTGTGTGTGTGTGTGTGTGTGTGTGTTACTCTGTGTGTGTGTGTGTGTGTGTGTGTGTGTGTTACTCTGTGTGTGTGTGTGTGTTACTGTGTGTGTGTGTGTTACTGTGTGTGTGTGTGTGTTACTGTGTGTGTGTGTGTGTGTGTGTTTGATTGGCAGTGGTCTGACCTGACAGCTCTGAGATGTCCTGTTGTATCTTTTGGTCAGATCTCCTCCTGATGAACGCCACGCCCAGTCCTCCTCATCATCATCATCTTCTTCATCTTCATCATCCTCCTCCTCTTCCTGCTGATGGTCTGATGAAGGCTGCAGAGTGACATCACTCAGCTGACTGGTCACAACCGACAGCTCTGATTGGACACTGCAGAGACTAAACAACAATAGGAAGTGAGGACCATCACACAGACGGTGGCTACAACGAACGTGTGAATGTGTGAGGGTGAACATGTGGATGTGTGAACGTGTGAGGGTGAACATGTGGATGTGTGAACGTGTGAGGGTGAACATGTGAATGTGTGAGGGTGAACATGTGAACGTATGAGGGTGAACATATGAACGTGTGAACGTGTGAGGGTGAACATATGAACATGTGAACGTGTGAGGGTGAACATATGAATGTGTGAATGTGTGAGGGTGAACATATGAACGTGTGAACGTGTGAGGGTGAACATATGAATGTGTGAATGTGTGAAGGTGAACATAAATCAAAGGCTTTGCTCATATTCGATTTGGGTTCGGCCCACTTGATATGCTGCTGTGTTGTGCTACAGTGTGTTCAGGTACTGGAATTTGTTATTTACGTGACAACGCCTGAACACAACACAGGCTGTGTGTGTTTAATGTTTAATGTCAGACCTGTTTAGACTTTTTATCCTGTTTTCATTGTCCAACGTTAAAGTTTCTGTTCTCAGGCAAATGCAGGAAGTCACATTTCTGTGCTCCAGCCAGTAACCTGCTTTGCAGCTCCTTTAAATTAAGAAGCATAATCGAACGTTCAGAATTTGACTCATGAGCGATTTGATATTTTACCAGCGGCGCTGCTAGAGCGAATTCAGCTATTTTGCAGCTCTGGCAGCTTTTGGTGTGAACGCACAGTTAGATCCATCAGTCAGAGTCAATCAGCTGATCTGAAGTTACTTCATCTGCCCTCCCTCTGATGACCAGTCACAACACAGCTCTGAGTCTCATATCAGCCACGAGAGCGTTCATGTGAAAGAGGCGGTGCATTTCATGATGAGTGACATCATCAGAGCCATGAATGACTGAATGAATGAATGAATGAATGAATGAATGAGGAGCTTCATATGTGATGAGATGGAGCCAAAGTGTCTGTGAGACGGTGACATGTCTGATGACACTGAACACAGCTGAGACTGAGACTCTCATCAGCTGTCACCAAGCTGTGACGTCACACATTATTGTTGTTTCGTGTCGTTGTTTCGTTCATCGCACTGAGAGGAAATACTCCACCAGTAAATAACAACAACAAGACAACAACGACAACAAAACAAACATACGCAGGAGAAAAACAACAACAATAATGAAGATGAAGATGATGATGAAGATGACACAGGCAGTGACTGTCTCACATTCACAGACAAAGCGGACTGTCTCACCTGTCCTCCTCTGCGTCATCAAACTGTCCAGGTTCACAGACCACCGACGACATGACGTCACACACCGAAAAAGACACTGAACCAGAGCCGAACCGGTCCAAAGTGATCCGAGCCGTGCCACAGCAGCTCACCGAGCCTCACACAGCAGCGTCACGTGTTTTCGCCACTTCCGGGTCTGAACATGTAACTACGGCAAGGAACGAGGGTCTGTTAGCGAACCGCGGCTCAGTGCTGCCCCCTGCTGACCTGTAATGACCCGGATCCAGTCAGCTTTGATACTAACGTCACTCACTGCAGTACGTAGAGTAACCAGATTACAGTGATGTACTTTAAGTATCAGCTGCTGAGCTCATGTCTGACACGGTTAAGGACAAAATATTAAAACCACATGAACACTTAAAAAAACGAACTCAAGTCTTTCATCCAGCTGCTGCAGTCAGTCGCCTCTATTTTGAAAAGCCCTGACCGGAAGTGTGCTGTAGCGTGTTAGCAGTGGTTAGCTCTGTGCTGTCACATCAGTGTTGTGTTAATAAAGTTGTGTTAAAGATGTCGGCAGGTCTGGAGCGGACTCCCCGGACTCTGCTGGTCTCTGATCGGTCCAGCTTTCAGCACGAGAAGAACCGGCTGAGCTCCCAGGTGGAGCAGCTGCACTTCAACTACAAGGTAACACCGCCTGTTAGCACCTGTTAGCACCTGTTAGCACCTGTTAGCGTCTGTTGCCGTTCGGTTAGAGAGCCGACAGCGTGAGGAGATCACATTATGCTAACAGGCTCAACACAGGAAACAAGCCGAGTGTACACATGTTAGGCACAGACTTTCACAGTAAATGTCTAAATACAGAAAACAAAGGGCTTCCGGTTCCTGAGGTATGTGTATATGTATGTTTGTATATACATATATATGTATATATATATATATATATATACAGGCCAAAAGTTTGGACACACCTTCTCATTCAATGCGTTTTCTTTATTTTCATGACTATTTACATTGTAGATTCTCACTGAAGGCATCAAAACTATGAATGAACACATGTGGAGTTATGTACTTAACAAAAAAAGGTGAAATAACTGAAAACATGTTTTATATTCTAGTTTCTTCAAAATAGCCACCCTTTGCTCTGATTACTGCTTTGCACACTCTTGGCATTCTCTCCATGAGCTTCAAGAGGTAGTCACCTGAAATGGTTTTCCAACAGTCTTGAAGGAGTTCCCAGAGGTGTTTAGCACTTGTTGGCCCCTTTGCCTTCACTCTGCGGTCCAGCTCACCCCAAACCATCTGGATTGGGTTCAGGTCCGGTGACTGTGGAGGCCAGGTCAT